>NC_134496.1:52432091-52627091 GCF_040206685.1 Ascaphus truei | reverse complement strand
AATATATCCTTTATCTGTTGGCGCCTTTTTAATACTAATTTTCTTTTTCTCTAGTCTTGTTATCTGACCAGGGGGTCAGTTTTAGTATTTAGGCAGCCCCCTATGTGAGGTATCCCTCTCAATAGGGTTTGTTCCTGTATATAGTTAGCGCTACCTATTCTGTGTTTGCATTATTCCACACTACGTTTATGCCCAGGTTTCTTAGTTTCTTATAACTAGGGTGACCATTCGTACCGGTTTTACCGGGACAGTCCCGTTTTTTTGTGTCCTGTCCCGGTTTTAAGTCGTCCCGGTTTTTGTCCCGGTTTTTGTCCCTGGTCCCGGTATTGCGGGGCAGCGGCGGTGAGGAGAATGCGGCGCGGTAAGTATTTTATGCTGCCGGGGGGACTGAATGAAGGAGAATGCCGGGGGCGGGACTTAGAATGCCGCCGGGCAGCAGGGGATTGGATGGAGGATGCGGGGGCGGGGCTTTGAATACCGGGCCGCAGGGGATTGGCTTAAAGTAAGAGGATGCGGGGGCAGGACTTTGCCAAAAAAAGCAGTCGCAGGGGCGACCGTCTGTCTGCCCGCTCTCCCCGGCTCTCCCTCCCCCCCCCCCCCCCGGCACTCCAGCCCCTTCGGCCCTTCCCCGGCTCTCCCTCCCCTCAGCACTCCGGCCCTCGGTCACCGGTTCTCCCTTCGGTCCCGGCACTCCCCCTGGTCCCCGGCACTCCGGCCCTCCCCCTCGGTCCTCCTTCCGGTCCCGGCACTCCGGCCCTCCCCCCCTGGTCCCCGGCTCTCCGGCCCTCCCCCCCTGGTCCCCGGCTCTCCGGCCCTCCCCCCCCGGTCCCCGGCTCTCCCTCCGGTCCCGGCACTCCCCCCCCCCCTGGCTGTCCCTCCCTCCGGACCGGCACCCCACCCGCTCCCTAGCAGTGCGGCACCTCCGGTGCCTACTGTTAGTGAGCGCGTGCCAGAGCTTGCCGCCTCCTACCTGAACCCGCCTCTGCAGCCACCTCCGCCGAACCCCAGCCGCCTGAGGTAGGCATATGGGGGATATGCAGGGGGGGAGAGACATGGGAGACACACGGGAGATAGGTGGGGGGAGATACACATGGGAGATAGGTGGGGGGAGACACATGGGAGATGCAGTGGGGGGGGAGATGCAGGGGGGGGAGATGCAGTGGGGGGGAGATGCAGGGGGGGGGGAGACACATGGGAGATGCAGGGGGACACACATGGGAGATGCAGGGGGGGGGACACACATGGGAGATGCAGGGGGACACACATGGGAGATGCAGGGGGGGCACATGGGAGATGCAGGGGGGGGCACATGGGAGATGCAGGGGAGGGGGACACATGGGAGATGCAGGGGAGGGGGACACATGGGAGATGCGGGGGGGGCACATGGGAGATGCGGGGGGCACATGGGAGATGCAGGGGGGGCACATGGGAGATGCAGGGGAGGGGGACACATGGGAGATGCAGGGGAGGGGGACACATGGGAGATGCAGGGGAGGGGGACACATGGGAGATGCAGGGGAGGGGGACACATGGGAGATGCAGGGGAGGGGGACACATGGGAGATGCAGGGTAGGGGGACACATGGGAGATGCAGGGGAGGGGGACACATGGGAGATGCAGGGGAGGGGGAGAGAGAGATGGGAGATGCAGGGGGGGGAGAGAGAGATGGGAGATGCTGGGCGGGAGAGAGAGAGATGGGAGATGCAGGGGGGGGAGAGAGAGATGGGAGATGCTGGGCGGGAGAGAGAGAGATGGGAGATGCAGGGGGGGGAGAGAGAGATGGGAGATGCTGGGGCGGTGGGTATATGGGGATGATGATGATGATTTTACCTGTGCGGCCCAATTTTTTTTAAAATATGTATGGGGGGTGGGGGTCTTTTTAATATGTATTGGCGGGGCGGGTATTTTTATTATGTATTGCGGGGTTTTTGGTATGTATTTTGTGGGGGGGTTGTGTGAGCAGAGTGTGGTAATTGATGTAAGGTAGGGGCAAGTGAGAGGGGGAGTAAGACACAGGGGAGATAAATACATGCGAGGCAGGAGGAGGGGGAGAGAGTGAGTGAGACGGAGGGGAGATAAATACATGCGAGGCGGGAGGGTGGAGAGGGAGTGAGACACAGGGGAGATAAATACATGCGAGGCAGGAGGGGGGGAGAGTGAGTGAGACGGAGAGGAGATAAATACATGCGAGGCAGGAGGAGGGGGGGAGAGTGAGTGAGACGGAGGGGAGAGATAAATACATGCGAGGCGGGAGGGGGGGAGAGTGAGTGAGACGGAGGGGAGATAAATACATGCGAGGCGGGAGGGGGAGGAGAGCGAGTGAGACGGAGGGGAGATAAATACATGCGAGGCGGGAGGGGAGGAGAGCGAGTGAGACACAGGGGAGATAAATACATGTGTGGCTCTGTGTGTGTGTGTGGCTCTGTGTCAGCGTCTTTGTGCGTGTCAGTATCTCTGTGCGTGTCACTGGCTCTGTGCATGTGGATCAGTGGCTCTGTGGGTGTGGGTCAGTGGCTCTGTGGGTCTGGGTCAGTGGCTGGCGGTGTGTGGGCCACTGGCTCTGTGTGTGTGGCGTGTGGGTCAGTGGCTCTGTGTGTGGTTCAGTGGCTCTGTATGTGGGTGTGTGGGTTAGTGGTTCTGGGTGTGTGTATGGGTCAGTGACTCTGTGTGTCAGTAGCTCTGTGGGTGTGGGTCAGTGGCGTTGTGGGTGTGTGTGTGTCAGGGGCTCGGTGTGGGTCAGTAGCTCTGTGTGTATGTGTCAATGGCTGTGTGTGTGTGTGTGTGTGTGTATGTGTGTGTGTGTCAGGGGCTGTGTATGTGTGTGTGGGGGTCAGTGGCTCTGTGTGTGGGTCAATGGCTCTGTCTGTGTGTGGGTCAGTGGCTCTGTGTGTGTGTGGGTCAGTGGCTCTGTGTGTGTGTGTGTGTGTGTGTGGGTCAGTGGCTCTGTGTGTGTGGGGGTCAGTGGCTCTGTGTGTGTGGGGGGGTCAGTGGCTCTGTGTGTGTGTGTGTGGGGGGGGGGTCAGTGGCTCGGTGTGTGGGGGTGTGGGTCAGTGGCTCTGTGTGTGAGTATGTGGGTCAGTGGCTCTGTGTGTGGCTCTGTGGGTCAGTGGCTCTGTGCGTCAGTGGCTCGGTGTGTAGGTCAGTGGCTCTGTGGGTCAGTGGCTCGGTGTGTAGGTCAGTGGCTCTGTGGGTCAGTGGCTCGGTGTGTAGGTCAGTGGCTCTGTGGGTCAGTGGATCGGTGTGTAAGTCAGTGGCTCTGTGGGTGTGTGGGTCAGTGGCTCTGTGTTTGGGTGTGTGGGTCAGTGGCTCTGTGTGTGAGTATGTGGGTCAGTGGCTCTGTGTGTGGCTCTGTGGGTCAGTGGCTCTGTGCATCAGTGGCTCGGTGTGTAGGTCAGTGGCTCTGTGGGTCAGTGGATCGGTGTGTAGGTCAGTGGCTCTGTGTTTGGGTGTGTGGGTCAGTGACTCTGTGTGTGTGGGTGTGTGGGTCAGTGGCTCTGTGTGTGTGGGTCAGTGGCTCTGTGTGTGTGGGTGTGTGGGTCAGTGGGTGTGTGGGTCAGTGGCTCTGTGTGTGTGGGTGTGTTGGTCAGTGGCTCTGTGTGTGTGGGTCAGTGGCTCTGTGTGTGTGGGTGTGTGGGTCAGTGGGTGTGTGGGTCAGTGGCTCTGTGTGTGTGGGTGTGTGGGTCAGTGGCTCAGTGTGTGTGGGTGTGTGGGTCAGTGGTTCTGTGTGTGGGTGTGTGGGTCAGTGGCTCTCTGTATGTAGGTCAGTGACTCTGTGGGTCAGTGGCTCTGTGTGTCTGTGTGGGTCAGTGGGTGTTTGGGTCAGTGGCTCTGTGTGTCTGTGTGGGTCAGTGGGTGTTTGGGTCAGTGGCTCTGTGTGGAGATAACATTTTTTTTTTAGATCTATTTTTTATATATTTATCTCGCCTTTGGCTGTGTCCTCCCCTCCAAATTCCGATAACATGGCTGCGCGACGTCACGTAATGCTCATTGCCATAACAACGAGCCGCTCCGTGACGTCACGCAGCATCAAGTTGACATGACAACGGGACGCATTATGGCGCCGAGGCATCACGTGATGCCACATTGTCATGGCAACATGTCACCGCCTGACGTCAGTGTCTCATTGTCATGGCAACAGGGTGCGTCATGTGATGTAATTTGTTTTATAAATAATTTTTTAATGTGTCCCGGTTTTTCATTTTGAAAATCTGGTCACCCTACTTATAACCAGCAAAATATTCCATGTACAAGGGCCAAAGGTCACCCGGACAGTTCTGAGCGGCTGAAAATGAGCATTTAAAATGCACGAGCCAATAACCTCAGGGTTTGGGAATTCCTTTGCGTCTCTCGTTCTCTCGGATAACCATGAAGAACTAAGCAGGAGGGGAACTTTGGAAAACTCTAATTAGGGGGCTTTCATTTGGAAGAAATCTGTGCACTGCATATCCGCCTAACGAAGGGTTAATCAGTTTCAGACGGGTTACAGATGAGCTTTAAGCAAAGCGGGGTGGCGGGCCGCGTTGGTCCTTTCTTCCATGTAGTAACACAGGAGGGAGAGGGAGTGGGGTGTATGATACCTCCTATTGGACCAACAAGTAGTTGATATGTTGCAAGCTTTCAACCTCTCAGGGTCAGGCGCCTGATGAAGGAGACTAAGAGGTTGGAAAGCTTGTAACATATAAACTATGATCCAATAAAATGAATCACACCTCCTCCTCCCCCTCCCACCTTTGTAACGACACAGATAACCTTTCATGAATTTGCTGTGTGATAATTTTATAGTCACAAAGAGATTTGTATCAAACAAACTTCCGCATTCTGGACCGCTCCGTTTATCTTGCGAAACACACATTTTATTTAAAAAAATAAATAAAATTATTATAGGAAACTTCTTGCGCTTTTTTCTTAACATAATTATTGTATAGCGTTCTTTCCCCCCCGACATGTAACGAAGGCAGAACAGTGACACAGCTTTTTTTATTTAGGTCTCTTTTCTTCCGGCACTTTTCCTAAACTGCACAGTTCGTTTTGCATGTGCAGAAGCTTGAGAAAAACAACAGGTTTGGTAAAAATGGCTATTAAATGTTGGATAACTTTTTACATTCACATTGAAGGTGTAACCTTGGTAAAACAGAGTTCCGGTGAAGGACACATGTGAACAGCTCACCACTGGCCTACTGAGAATGTACTGTGACGAACAAGGACACAAAACAGAGATGAAAAGGTAGAGACGAGAGCTGACCACAATGAAGGGTAAAAGAAGATTTTTTTGGGGTCTGTGCAAAGTGTCATCCGGACTTTCGGGGAAATGGTAAGCTCTAAATTCAAACAAAAGCTTTTGTACAATAAAAACGCGCGCAGCATTGGCCAATCAAATAAAAAGTGTGTTTATTTGGTATCAGGAAACAAAGCTATTTTACAGAGGCGCTAGTAGCGGGAGTAAATTGGCAGAGGGGGATATTTACTGTATAAATCTAAGGTTTTGGAGGAACGCAGTTTCTAAGAACAGATCCAGACAGTCCTGTTTTTATAGCACGACTTACCTAAAGGAAAAAACCTACTGGGATTGGAGGTATAACACTAGGGATGTGTAGGTCATCCGTAAAATTCAATATCTTGGAAATCCCATCATTTACAAACCAAACATTCCAACTATTCATTACCAAAGGCAAACGAAAAACCCATGTAACAGATCATCTAATGATATCTCATAAAGGGAAAAATAAATTCCTTCCTGACTCCAAATATTGGCAATCGGATTAATCCCTGGATCAACATCCTCCCCATGTTTACTTATTTGGTATATCCCTGTATACCTTTCCTTTCTAAAAAGATGTCCAACCTTTTTTGAACAAATCTATTGTATCTGCCATCACAGTCTCCATGGGTAATGAATTCCACATTTTAACTGCCCTTACTGTAAAGAACCCTTTCCTTTGTTGCTGGTGAAATCGTCTTTCCTCCAACCTTAAAGGATAACCCCGTGTCCTTTGTACTGCCCGTGGGATGAATTGTTCTTTTGAAAGATCCTTGTATTGTCCCCGAATATATTTGTATATAGTTATCATATCCCCTCTTAGATGCCTCATTTGTAATGTAAACAAATCTAATTTAGCTAGCCTCTCCTCGTAAACCAGATTATCCATTCTCTTTATTAATTTGGGGCTATTTTCTGCACTTTCTTTAGTTCCATAATGTCTTTTCTAAGGAGTGGTGCCTCAAGGTGTGGTCTTACTAATGGTTTATAAAGGGGCATAATTATGTTTACTTCCCTTACATCCATTGCCCGTTTAATGCAAGATAAGATCTTGTTTGCCTTTGCAGCTACTGCATGACTTTGGGCACTACTGCTAAACTTGCAGTCTACAAGCACTCAGAAATCCTTCTCCATCAAGGATTCCCCCAATTTATCCCCATTTCATTTGTAAGTCGCCTGTTTATTCTTGCTTCCCAAATGCATAACCTTACATTTATCTGTATTAAACTTATTCTGCCATTTACCTGCCCAAGCTTCCAGTCTCTCCAAGTCCCTCTGGAGAGAAATTACATCCTGCTCTAATTCTACTACCTTACACAATTTAGTATCATCAGCAAAGATGGAGACTTTGCTCTCGATCCCAACCTCAAGGTCATTAATAAACAAGTTAAAAAGCAGGAGTCCCAGTACCGATCCCTGAGGTACTCCACTCACGACTTTAGCCCAGCCTGAAAAAGTTCCATTTATTACAACTCTCTGTTGTCTATCCTTCAAAATATAATAAGGGTGCCCCGCTACAGCTAGTAGGTGCTAATGGGTAAATTAATTAGAAACAAACCAAGAGGAGAAAGAAAGCCACTTGTCGGCACTCATTTTTGCTAATCTGATTGACCTTT
The DNA here is from genome assembly GCF_040206685.1 of Ascaphus truei. Lineage (NCBI taxonomy): Eukaryota > Metazoa > Chordata > Amphibia > Anura > Ascaphidae > Ascaphus > Ascaphus truei. The sequence continues at coordinate 52,620,218 of NC_134496.1, read as the reverse complement.
TGCAACTTTTGTTATATTCCTTATAATTCTGATACAATGTCTCCGTCCCTTCTGACATAAAGAATCTAAACGCCTGCCTCTTCTTGTCCATTTCCTCCCCTACCTATTTATTTAGCCACCTTGGTTTAGACTTGTTTCTTTTATACTTATTACCAAAGGGTATACACTGATAAGTGTGCTTTTCTAACAATGTTTTAAAGACTACCCATTTATCTTCCACATTTTTCCCTGCAAAAACATCATCCCAGTGTATTACCTGTAGATTAGACCTCAGTTGATTAAAATCTGCCTTTCTAAAGTTTAAGGTCTTTGTTGAACCCAAGAAATCTGTTTTTTGATAATTTATTTCAAATGAGACCATGTTATGATCACTGTTACCCAAATGTTCCAGGACTTGAATATTTGTTATTACTTCTACATTGTTTGATATGACCAAATCCAGTATTGCCCCTCTCCTGGTTGGTTCCTCAATAATGTGGATCATGTAGTTGTCTTTAAGCACTCACAAAAACCTGTTTTCTTTTGTTGTAATGCTAATCTCATTGCCCCAGTCTGTCTGGATAATTAAAATCCCCCATTATGCAAACATGACCCAGTTTTGATGCCGTCTCCATTTGCAAAAGTATTTTAGCTTCCTCAATCTCAAAGATATTTGGTGGTTTATAGCATATCCCTACAAACATTGTCTTTGTACTTTTACCTCCTCTGCTAATTTCTATTCACAAGGTCTCTACATTTTCATCATTCCCTTCATAGACATCATCCCTTATAATAGGTTTTAGATCCGTTTTAAAATATAAACATACTCCACCTCCCCTTCTATTTGTTAGATCCTTCTGAAAAAGGGGATAACCCTCTAAATTAACTGCCCAGCCAAGAGTTTCATCCCACCATGTTTCAGTAATGCCTATGATATCATACTGCTCCCTTGTAGCTTTTAATTCAAGCGCCCCCATTTATCTATTAGGCTTCTTGCATTAGCAAGCATGCATTTCAGGTTTTTTTTACGTCTGTACCATTATCTTATCTGCTCCTGCCTTTCTACTCCAATTGGATTTAGTCTTTATAAGTTTCCTAGTATTATCTATATTTAATATGGGTGTCTCCCTGCGTGACAAACTCCCAATTTCACAACCAATGCCTGACATCTGAGAACGGGGCAGCATGACAGCGCAAGAGAAGTGCTGTGCGTTCCCAGAACACTACCTGGTATCTCTACCCATCCCTTCAGAAGCCAGTGATATCATTATTGATGTAAGATATGAATCAGTTTGCACAATGCAAGAACAAAGCAGGATATTCCAGCTGGCAAGGTGCCCTTGTGCTGATCCGCACCGGTCTGCTCCGAATTCATCAAGGCTTTCAATGTTTCCATTGCTAATTTCCATCCTCGTTCCTTCCTTTTCTTTTCAGCATTAGACTCTGATTTGTCATATGTGTCTGTGTGAGATTCCTAACAAACATTCACATCGCCTTCCAGGGAACGTCTTCACTTTAATGTTAAAACGACCAAATGTTTGCAAGGTTTGACTGGGACACATTTGCTTTAAATGAGAGATGGAGCAGTTCTAAAAAAAAGAAACTTGCTTCAAACATATTTATTCCGCAGAAAAGTCCAACTAAATTATATGACGTTTCAATCTGATTTGTGTATGTGTATTTTATACAATGGTCCCAATGTGTGCATAACAGAATGACAATAAAATGCAGGGGTTTATAATACAATTACAAACTTTGACCAAAGAACAGAACTAAATGACCGTTGCTTATGAGAAGATGTACAGATAAGTATGGAACTATATAATGTGTCATGTTAGATGTAGCACTGGGCCTGTTTGTGTTTTGTATTTTGTTGTATACATGAGCTCCCAATCCTAGTAGTACTTTTTTTGACACAAATATATATGATTTGGGTTCTGAGATTACAGGGGCTGAGAGTGTTTTTAGATATTAGCGAGTCCTGAAGAATTTACAGTCCAAGTGACACAAAGCAACAAACACATGAACTGTAAAAGTGTCAAACTTCCTGCCATCTTTTGTATAATTTTTAAACTTTCGCTCCATTATTTCAAATCTCTTCAAATGTAAAAGAGGAAGCCAAGCAACTAAAAATAAACAAAGCGTAATGAAAAGTCCAGACAGACCGGTTACTCTTGCGGAACACATTTTATGAGCCTTTTGCTAGAAGGAAGAGCTACGATTGCTGGCAAATTGACTGTTTGAACGGACCTGTTCAGACTTAAATAAAACGTGAAATCTGATATGAGTTTTTAAATGAATCAGTTCTGTGGTTTTAAATAATCGTTTTTTTTTTCTTTTATGCAACTCAATGTCATTTTTAATGTAATCTACCGAGCATCCTGTGATTTCTATAGCAGGTTTAGCCACCTCCCCAGCGGTGCAAGATCTTTGTAACACTTTCCTGTTTGTGATAATTTGTTGTCAATGTTCCCAGCAGTTTGAGTTGAAAACTGTAACAATAGTCAGTGTTACCTTAGTATTATTCCAATACATTGTAGTTGCTGTGTTACACTGACTGAAGGATTTATTGAAATGGAAAGGCAGCCATTTAGTTAGTCACACAATCAGCATTCTGACAGATTTATAACAGCAGCACAAGACGATTGCCAGCTTAGGTAAGAATGTAGAATGATACATTGTATTGTGAAAATAGTGAAAAAAGGCGCAAACAACTTCAAAGTGATAACAAATTAATCAAGTGTATAAATTAATATATAAACTAATAAATGTGAAATTAAAAGTGATAACTGCAAAATTAATAAGTGCAAATTTAATATAATAACCCTGCTCAAAACCTCTGGTGGGACCTGTTTCACGGGTTCCCAGAAGTATGACAGATTTCAAACAATCCAGGAGGAGCATATATGGGATAAAAAGAGAGAAAAGAATACACAATTTAAGTGCAGATGTATGAACAATGAGGTCTGATATATGATGTGATCTTGGCTCGGATGTTCTGCCTACTCACAAGATGTAGATGAATAGAGTGCAATTAGCAGATAGGGCTGCTACCCGTGTGGAATACGTGCAGTATGGATCTCCCTCAGAGGCACATTCAACGGTAGGATGGTATATATATATAGAAGAGATGAGAAAGCACTACATAGCGCGATCAGGCTGGTACATATAAACTTTATTAAAAAAAACATATAAAAGTGCGCACTTACAATGTGCAAGATTAAAATAAGCATTTGTCACATATTTTGTGAAAATCGAAGGGTCAAATTATTGAACTTAGACAGAAATGAATATACATACATACATATATATATATATATATATATATATATATATATATATATATATAAAATAAAAAATGAATAGACGATACAGTTCTGTGGCTAACAAATTGCTTTTATGTGTGTGAGCTTTCGAGATACACTGATCTCTTCTTCGGGCGATGTTACATTGCATGTGGAGTTTTTCCTCACAAAAGTAATTTATTTTAACGTGTATATTTAATACTAACGCACAATTATTTTAAATGTGAGAATTTTTTTATCTACCGAACAGAGGTATGGCAATGGTTACTCACTTTGCACCCAGTTATGCGAACCGTATGATGGGATATTAGGAAAATTAATATATTTGGAATAATAACCCGTTTATAGATCACCTATGTTTCTATAAGAGTTTCATCAATGACAATTTGATTGTCTGGAAGGGTAGTGAAGGAGATCTTTTGCCTTTTTTTTAGAGTTTATGAACAAGAATCCTTTTAATCTTAAATTAACTTATACTTTTAATGCTGAGAGTATTGCCTTTTTCGATTTGGTCATATTCATCGCTGGAGAACAAGAAATCCCCACAAAGACATTATAAGGATGCTGATTGCAATAGATATTTGGAGGCCACAATCAATCACCATTATCGGTGGATTTCTAATATTGGATTCAGAAACAGAGGAGAATTTGCTCTAAAGTAGAAGACGTTGTTTGTCAGTCTGTTCAATTGGAAGAAACATTTCTATCCAAAGGGTATAAGGTGTCAAATATTGACATGGCCTACAAGAGAGCACTCTCGCCACAGGGTTAATAGGGAATGTTGTTAAACGTGATCCCAAAGAGGATGTTTATTTATTACTAAGTACAATGGATCTTCCAGACACTTTGACAAAATTATGAAAAGGCCCTGGGGCATTCTTCAATGCGATCAAGATCTCAAGAAGATTATCTCTGAGAGACCAAAAATAGAATATAGGACAGTCACTACACGCAAGAACGTTCTGGCACCTACAATTCTAGGAAGGTCGGAGAGTGTAGTTGGATGGGGGATCAACCAACACACCTATCGCAGGCAGCTATAGGTGTGGAGGAAAGTGTATAACCTGTAATTTTGTTAAGCATAGCCTGACCTCCTTTAAGACTAATTACGTCAACATTTTATATCCTATTAGAAGTTTTATCAACTGTCATGCCAAGTTTGTAGTGTACCTTTTAGAATGTGACTATATGTATGTATGCATGTATATCTTTATTTATATAGCACCATTAATGTACATAGCACTTCACAGCAGTAATACACATGACATAATCATATAAAAAACAAATAATACAAATAACAGAACATAGGAATAAGTGCTTCAGACATAAAAGTGACAATTAGGAAAAGGAGTCCCTGCCCCAAAGAGCTTACAATCTAATTGGTAGGTAGGAAGAACGTACAAAGACCGTGGGAGGGGTTCTGGTAAGTGCCTTTGAAAGGGGTCAAAGTCGATGTATGAGGTGTAAAGTATCAGCCACGGAGCTACTCATAGTGTGGCCTATAGTAAGTATGTAGAACTAAACACATTCTTAAACAGAGGTTTTAAGAACATACAGTAAAGGCAATATTTTGAAAGGCGTGATGGCACATGGTGTTTCAAAACATTTTCAACTTGTACGTAATAGGAACCCACGAGGATTGCGATTATGGGTATTGAGCAGATTGGGGTGGGTGCCAAAGGAGGTGTTAGGTTTTTAAAATTATGAAAACGCGAAATCTTTTGGATTCACGAGCTTGGCACATATCACCAGGTGGTCTTAACGAGGAGATCGATGTAGCCCAATTTTTGTAATAATTAAATAATTTTAATATTAATAATGATTTTTCTATTTATGCATATTTCTTATTAAAGTATTTTTATCCATGTTTATCATCATTGGGTTTTTAGTATGCTCTTTAAAGGTTATATTGACGTATGCATATTTTTAATGGCTGATTTATGTATTTGAGGATGGTACACATATAATGTATAATATGATTATCATTTGGAAGTGTTAGATTTCATGTGATATGGGGCTGTTCTAATATAATATACAGACCTCCCTACACTTAGGAACAAAGGGAGAATTGTGGTGAATAACAATCCAATTGATGGATATGGAAAAATATATGTGTTTCCATTCTCTTTTTACTATTGTGTTTTTTGGCTAGGTAATACTTTTTGTATATACGTATGAATATGAGTATTTCAACTCTGCTATAATGGTGTATTATGTATATTACAAGAGTAGCCACATTTTAGGTTACGTTGGCAATGTTTACAATCTAGGATACCAAATTGTATTTATACTTGGGAGAGGCCTTAGAGAACTACACCCCTGGCAGAGGAGGAGAATCCTCGAAATGCGTTGGGTAGTTCACTTTGGGCCATTCTGTGGACTTGGATCGGGGCAGTTTGTACAGCGTGGGAGCGAGAAGCAGAGACTCTCTCCCTGATCTGTCTAGCGGAGGTGACTTCATAGCGTAGTGCACGTGGTACAGAACTACAGAAGGACCCTGTTTTCTGCACTAAAGGACGCGACGGGGGAGGCAGAAGGACCAGTCAAGTCAACGCAGAACTCCCCAATGCCTGTGTTTTATGCTGTTTGTCTATGTACATCTGTAAGTGTGTTTTTATTCCTTCGTTTTCAAGTAAATCAATATATTGCATTATGAGGTGTGCACGCTTCTCTTTTTCTCCTTTTCTATAGTATTTATTTGGATGCTTGGGTTGTTCCCAGTTGGAAGAAAGCTGCACCCTCAGGATTAGACTTGATCCTAGTATTTGTGTGGACTTGAGAGATGTATTTGTATGTTTATGTGTGAAATTAATTATTATATATTTTTTATTCTGTGATTTTTGCTACGGATACCCTTATAATCTTTGTAGGATTTGTTCCTATAAGTTACTGACACTAGTTTTGAGCGCATAGGGCTGAAGCTACTTATATTTATTTTTATTCTGGGCTGATAGGTTGGTACCTTCTTTTCTCCCCTTTTTTCTAACTGTAGCCTTGGAATACAGTACATTTGTGTTTTTGAATTCTTCTTGAGTCAGTTTTCTCAGTTGTATAATATAGATATATACAACATTTTCTAGATATTAAAAAAAACAAATGATACTTATATACCAGATACGGGTGTTATTATATTCAACTCAACTAATTGACTGGTAAGCTAGTTATATTTATTCCGAGAGTCGGACACAGGACTGATGGAGGTCCCTATGCCTAGAGTACTAGATTCAATATATATATATATTTTATTACCGGGCACCAACACAGATAAGTGTTATATTAGTTGCGTTGTTCAACTCCAGTCCTCAAGAACCCCCAGGTCAGGTTTTAAGGAAACCCCAACTTCAGCAAAGGTGGCTCAATCAGTCCCTGCTTCAGCACAGATGGCTCCGTCTGTGGCTTGGTCTTTCACTGAGCCACTGATGGAGCCACTTGTTCTGAAGTTGGGATATCCTTAACACCTGACCTGTTGGGGCATCTTGAGGACTGGAGTTGAGCCCCCCCTGTTCTACAATACCTAACTGTCACGGTAGCTTATGACAAGATATAATGAACACCAAATATCTGGGTTGAACTGAACGAGGCTTAGATATAATAAAATATAATTTATTCCTTAAATAAGGTGAACACAGCAATGTAGTACAATTAACAGGCAAGAAGGTAACACTTACTTAGGGTTGGGGAATGGAGAAGTATCAGCTAGCAATTCTCCATCAATCCGGTGACATTCCAGGTGGAATCAGAAGCACAACTTAAAACTGTAGGGTTGACACAGTTTATATACCTGTGCAACCCTATTCTTAACATTGAACACAGCCTATTGGTGAACAATTATCTGTATCCACTCTCTAATGTGGAGACACAGATTAACAGACTAACCCATGCCCTCAGGTAACAATTAGACTGGCAGAGTTTGTTGATTGACTAATACTTAATCCCTAGACATTGGGTAACAATCAAGGCAGTTACTTTTTGATCACCGTGCTTAGGCTACTTAGCCGTCTGCCCTTCATGACTTATTAGCCTAGCAAATGGCATCTGCATTTTCAGAACAGATCCAAAATAAAATACATATAAACTTTAATATCTACACATATTAATAAGTTCCATTCTGGTGGGCTCAGTGGGTCGACCTTTGCTAGTTTTTAATGCCTAGAGTGACTCCACATATTGGCCAAATATGAACTCTCTGCGACCTCCAGAACTGGAGATACAGAAATGCACTTTAAAACATTAAAATACAGGCGTATAATGAAACATGGGAACAGGGGAACATACATTTTCAAGGTACAACAAGGTGCAAACCTCATCCCTGGACAGCAGTCCAGTTAACCCCTTGTCTCTCTGGTGAGGTCAGGGGATGGCCATATGGGGTGCAACCCCTTTAATAACGGGCCACCCCCTTTCTCCCTCTACACTAACTTCAACTGATTGTCTGGTATATCAAGTATGTAGAGAGCTGGTGGTAGGTTAGATATAGCTAAATACCAGTGACTAAACCCAAATGCAACTAGTGTGGATGGGAACTGACGAAGTTAAGCACTCTGGATTTTACTGAGCTGACTCTTAGCCTGATAATGGTATGTTTGCTTTTGAATTATATTAGCATTTTTACAAGGGTACCTCTAGCATGTGAACTAGGAACAGCAAACAGCTATTAAAGGTGTAACTGCATAAGCAGAGTTTTATGGTTGTTCACAAACCTTCAGCGTGAGTAAAAACCCATTGTCTGTTATCTTAAAGAAATGTCAGTTGCAGTCTTGAGGATTATCATATAATTTCAAGATGTCAAAACTGCTCCTTTATCACTTGCTTATGACAGTGCTGTTAAGGTCCCATAGTATTTTTAGCACGATGCAAAGATACTGTACAGGGGAATTCCTGTAAATCAGTTTCTGGGGAACTGCTAGGTGCAGGGAATGAAAGGTGAAACTGTATCCATGTGACATATTCCTCTATTACATTATATACTGTATCACTGTGTATCACTCTATTACATTATATACTGTATCACTGTGTATCACTCTATTACATTATATACTGTATCACTGTGTATCACTCTATTACATTATATATTGTATCACTGTGTATCACTCTATTACATTATATACTGTATCACTGTGTATCACTCTATTACATTATATACTGTATCACTGTGTATCACTCTGTTACATTATATACTGTATCACTGTGTATCACTCTATTACATTATATACTGTATCACTGTGTATCACTCTATTACATTATATACTGTATCACTGTGTATCACTCCGTTACATTATATACTGTATCACTGTGTATCACTCTATTACATTATATACTGTATCACTGTGTATCACTCTATTACATTATATACTGTATCACTGTGTATCACTCTATTACATTATATACTGTATCACTGTGTATCACTCTATTACATTATATACTGTATCACTGTGTATCACTCTGTTACATTATATACTGTATCACTGTGTATCACTCTGTTACACTATATACTGTATCACTGTGTATCACTCTATTACATTATATACTGTATCACTGTGTATCACTCTATTACATTATATACTGTATCACTGTGTATCACTCTGTTACACTATATACTGTATCACTGTGTATCACTCTATTACATTATATACTGTATCACTGTGCATCACTCTATTACATTATATACTGTATCACTGTGTATCACTCTGTTACATTATATACTGTATCGCTGTGTATCACTCTGTTACATTATATACTGTATCACTGTGCATCACTCTATTACATTATATACTGTATCACTGTGTATCACTCCGTTACATTATATACTGTATCACTGTGCATCACTCTATTACATTATATACTGTATCACTGTGTATCACTCCGTTACATTATATACTGTATCGCTGTGTATCACTCTATTACATTACATACTGTATCACTGTGTATCACTCTGTTACACTATATACTGTATCACTGTGTATCACTCTATTACATTATATACTGTATCACTGTGCATCACTCTATTACATTATATACTGTATCACTGTGTATCACTCTGTTACATTATATACTGTATCGCTGTGTATCACTCTATTACATTACATACTGTATCACTGTGTATCACTCTATTACATTATATACTGTATCACTGTGTATCACTCTGTTACACTATATACTGTATCACTGTGTATCACTCTATTACATTATATACTGTATCACTGTGTATCACTCTGTTACATTATATACTGTATATCACTCTATTACATTACATACTGTATCACTGTGTATCACTCTGTTACACTATATACTGTATCACTGTGTATCACTCCATTACATTATATACTGTATCACTGTGTATCACTCCATTACATTATATACTGTATCACTGTGTATCACTCTATTACATTATATACAGTAGTGTATCACTGTGTATCACTCTATTACATTACATACTGTATCACTGTGTATCACTCTGTTACATTATATACTGTATCACTGTGTATCACTCCATTACATTATATACTGTATCACTGTGTATCACTCTATTACATTATATACAGTAGTGTATCACTGTGTATCACTCTATTACATTACATACTGTATCACTGTGTATCACTCTGTTACACTATATACTGTATCACTGTGTATCACTCTATTACATTATATACTGTATCACTGTGTATCACTCTATTACATTATATACTGTATCACTGTGCATCACTCTATTACACTATATACAGTACTGTATCACTGTGTATCACTCTATTACACTATATACTGTATCACTGTGTATCACTCTATTACATTATATACTGTATCACTGTGTATTACTCTATTACATTATATACTGTATCACTGTGTATCACTCTATTACATTATATATTGTATCACTGTGTATCACTCTATTACATTATATACTGTATCACTGTGTATCACTCTGTTACATTATATACTGTATCGCTGTGTATCACTCTATTACATTACATACTGTATCACTGTGTATCACTCTGTTACATTATATACTGTATCACTGTGTATCACTCTATTACATTATATATTGTATCACTGTGTATCACTCTATTACATTATATACTGTATCACTGTGTATCACTCTATTACATTATATACTGTATCACTGTGCATCACTCTATTACATTATATACTGTATCACTGTGCATCACTCTATTACATTATATACTGTATCACTGTGCATCACTCTATTACATTATATACTGTATCACTGTGCATCACTCTATTACATTATATACAGTAGTGTATCACTGTGTATCACTCTATTACATTACATACTGTATCACTGTGTATCACTCTGTTACATTATATACTGTATCACTGTGTATCACTCCATTACATTATATACTGTATCACTGTGTATCACTCTATTACATTATATACAGTAGTGTATCACTGTGTATCACTCTATTACATTATATACTGTATCACTGTGTATCACTCTGTTACACTATATACTGTATCACTGTGTATCACTCTATTACATTATATACTGTATCACTGTGTATCACTCTATTACATTATATACTGTATCACTGTGCATCACTCTATTACATTATATATTGTATCACTGTGTATCACTCTATTACATTATATACTGTATCACTGTGTATCACTCTGTTACATTATATACTGTATCGCTGTGTATCACTCTATTACATTACATACTGTATCACTGTGTATCACTCTGTTACATTATATACTGTATCACTGTGCATCACTCTATTACATTATATACTGTATCACTGTGCATCACTCTATTACATTATATACTGTATCACTGTGCATCACTCTATTACATTATATACTGTATCACTGTGCATCACTCTATTACATTATATACTGTATCACTGTGCATCACTCTATTACATTATATACTGTATCACTGTGCATCACTCTATTACATTATATACTGTATCACTGTGCATCACTCTATTACATTATATACTGTATCACTGTGCATCACTCTATTACATTATATACTGTATCACTGTGCATCACTCTATTACATTATATACTGTATCACTGTGTATCACTCTGTTACATTATATACTGTATCGCTGTGTATCACTCTATTACATTACATACTATATCACTGTGCATCACTCTATTACATTATATACTGTATCACTGTGTATCACTCTGTTACATTATATACTGTATCGCTGTGTATCACTCTATTACATTACATACTGTATCACTGTGTATCACTCTGTTACACTATATACTGTATCACTGTGTATCACTCTATTACATTATATACTATATCACTGTGCATCACTCTATTACATTATATACTGTATCACTGTGTATCACTCTGTTACATTATATACTGTATCGCTGTGTATTACTCTATTACATTACATACTGTATCACTGTGTATCACTCTATTACATTATATACTGTATCACTGTGTATCACTCTATTACATTATATACTGTATCACTGTGTATCACTCTATTACATTATATACTGTATCACTCTATTACATTATATACTGTATCACTGTGTATCACTCTATTACATTATATACTGTATCACTGTGCATCACTCTATTACATTATATACTGTATCACTGTGCATCACTCTATTACATTATATACTGTATCACTGTGTATCACTCTATGACATTATATACTGTATCACTGTGCATCACTCTATTACACTATATACTGTATCACTGTGTATCACTCTATTACACTATATACTGTATCACTGTGTATCACTCTTTTACATTATATACTGTATCACTGTGTATCCCTCTATTACATTATATACTGTATCACTGTGTATCCCTCTATTACATTATATACTGTATCACTGTGTATCACTCTATTACATTATATACTGTATCACTGTGCATCACTCTATTACATTATATACTGTATTACTATGCATCACTCTATTACATTATATACTGTATCACTGTGTATCACTCTATTACATTATATACTGTATCACTGTGTATCACTCTATTACATTATATACTGTGTCACTGTGTATCACTCTATTACATTATATACTGTATCACTGTGTATCACTCTATTACATTATATACTGTATCACTGTGTATAACTCTATTACATTATATACTGTATCACGGTGTATCACTCTATTACATTATATACTGTATCACTGTGTATCACTCTATTACATTATACACTGTATCACTGAGTATCACTCTATTACATTATATACTGTATCACTGTGTATCACTCTATTACATTATATACTGTATCACTGTGTATCATTCTATTACATTATATACTGTATCACTGTGTATCACTCTATTACATTATATACTGTATCACTGTGTATCACTCTGTTACACTATATACTGTATCACTGTGTATCACTCTATTACATTATATACTGTATCACTGTGTATCACTCTGTTACACTATATACTGTATCACTGTGTATCACTCTATTACATTATATACTGTATCACTGTGTATCACTCTGTTACACTATATACTGTATCACTGTGTATCACTCTATTACATTATATACTGTATCACTGTGCATCACTCTATTACATTATATACTGTATCACTGTGTATCACTCCGTTACATTATATACTGTATCACTGTGTATCACTCTGTTACATTATATACAGTATCACTGTGTATCACTCTGTTACATTATATACTGTATCGCTGTGTATCACTCTATTACATTACATACTGTATCACTGTGTATCACTCTGTTACACTATATACTGTATCACTGTGTATCACTCTATTACATTATATACTGTATCACTGTGTATCACTCTATTACATTATATACAGTATCACTGTGTATCACTCTGTTACATTATATACTGTATCGCTGTGTATCACTCTATTACATTACATACTGTATCACTGTGTATCACTCTGTTACACTATATACTGTATCACTGTGTATCACTCTATTACATTATATACTGTATCACTGTGCATCACTCTATTACATTATATACTGTATCACTGTGTATCACTCTGTTACATTATATACTGTATCGCTGTGTATCACTCTATTACATTACATACTGTATCACTGTGTATCACTCTGTTACACTATATACTGTATCACTGTGTATCACTCTATTACATTATATACTGTATCACTGTGCATCACTCTATTACATTATATACTGTATCACTGTGTATCACTCTGTTACATTATATACTGTATCGCTGTGTATCACTCTATTACATTACATACTGTATCACTGTGTATCACTCTATTACATTATATACTGTATCACTGTGTATCACTCTGTTACACTATATACTGTATCACTGTGTATCACTCTATTACATTATATACTGTATCACTGTGTATCACTCTGTTACATTATATACTGTATATCACTCTATTACATTACATACTGTATCACTGTGTATCACTCTGTTACACTATATACTGTATCACTGTGTATCACTCTATTACATTATATACTGTATCACTGTGCATCACTCTATTACACTATATACTGTATCACTGTGTATCACTCTATTACATTATATACTGTATCACTGTGCATCACTCTATTACATTATATACTGTATCACTGTGTATCACTCCATTACATTATATACTGTATCACTGTGTATCACTCTATTACATTATATACAGTACTGTATCACTGTGTATCACTCTATTACATTACATACTATATCACTGTGCATCACTCTATTACATTATATACTGTATCACTGTGTATCACTCTGTTACATTATATACTGTATCGCTGTGTATTACTCTATTACATTACATACTGTATCACTGTGTATCACTCTATTACATTATATACTGTATCACTGTGTATCACTCTATTACATTATATACTGTATCACTGTGTATCACTCTATTACATTATATACTGTATCACTCTATTACATTATATACTGTATCACTGTGTATCACTCTATTACATTATATACTGTATCACTGTGCATCACTCTATTACATTATATACTGTATCACTGTGCATCACTCTATTACATTATATACTGTATCACTGTGTATCACTCTATGACACTATATACTGTATCACTGTGCATCACTCTATTACACTATATACTGTATCACTGTGTATCACTCTATTACACTATATACTGTATCACTGTGTATCACTCTTTTACATTATATACTGTATCACTGTGTATCCCTCTATTACATTATATACTGTATCACTGTGTATCCCTCTATTACATTATATACTGTATCACTGTGTATCACTCTATTACATTATATACTGTATCACTGTGCATCACTCTATTACATTATATACTGTATCACTGTGCATCACTCTATTACATTATATACTGTATCACTGTGTATCACTCTATGACATTATATACTGTATCACTGTGCATCACTCTATTACACTATATACTGTATCACTGTGTATCACTCTATTACACTATATACTGTATCACTGTGTATCACTCTTTTACATTATATACTGTATCACTGTGTATCCCTCTATTACATTATATACTGTATCGCTGTGTATCACTCTATTACATTATATACTGTATCACTGTGCATCACTCTATTACATTATATACTGTATCACTGTGCATCAATCTGTTACACTATATACTGTATCACTGTGTATCACTCTATTACATTATATACTGTATCACTGTGCATCACTCTATTACATTATATACTGTATCACTGTGTATCACTCCATTACATTATATACTGTATCACTGTGTATCACTCTATTACATTATATACAGTACTGTATCACTGTGTATCACTCTATTACATTACATACTATATCACTGTGCATCACTCTATTACATTATATACTGTATCACTGTGTATCACTCTGTTACATTATATACTGTATCGCTGTGTATTACTCTATTACATTACATACTGTATCACTGTGTATCACTCTATTACATTATATACTGTATCACTGTGTATCACTCTATTACATTATATACTGTATCACTGTGTATCACTCTATTACATTATATACTGTATCACTGTGTATCACTCTATTACATTATATACTGTGTCACTGTGTATCACTCTATTACATTATATACTGTATCACTGTGTATCACTCTATTACATTATATACTGTATCACTGTGTATAACTCTATTACATTATATACTGTATCACGGTGTATCACTCTATTACATTATATACTGTATCACTGTGTATCACTCTATTACATTATACACTGTATCACTGAGTATCACTCTATTACATTATATACTGTATCACTGTGTATCACTCTATTACATTATATACTGTATCACTGAGTATCACTCTATTACATTATATACTGTATCACTGTGTATAACTCTATTACATTATATACTGTATCACGGTGTATCACTCTATTACATTATATACTGTATCACTGTGTATCATTCTATTACATTATATACTGTATCACTGTGTATCACTCTATTACATTATATACTGTATCACTGTGTATCACTCTGTTACACTATATACTGTATCACTGTGTATCACTCTATTACATTATATACTGTATCACTGTGTATCACTCTGTTACACTATATACTGTATCACTGTGTATCACTCTATTACATTATATACTGTATCACTGTGTATCACTCTGTTACACTATATACTGTATCACTGTGTATCACTCTATTACATTATATACTGTATCACTGTGCATCACTCTATTACATTATATACTGTATCACTGTGTATCCCTCTATTACATTATATACAGTATCACTGTGTATCACTCTGTTACATTATATACTGTATCGCTGTGTATCACTCTATTACATTACATACTGTATCACTGTGTATCACTCTGTTACACTATATACTGTATCACTGTGTATCACTCTATTACATTATATACTGTATCACTGTGCATCACTCTATTACATTATATACTGTATCACTGTGTATCACTCTGTTACATTATATACTGTATCGCTGTGTATCACTCTATTACATTACATACTGTATCACTGTGTATCACTCTATTACATTATATACTGTATCACTGTGTATCACTCTGTTACACTATATACTGTATCACTGTGTATCACTCTATTACATTATATACTGTATCACTGTGTATCACTCTGTTACACTATATACTGTATCACTGTGTATCACTCTATTACATTATATACTGTATCACTGTGTATCACTCTGTTACATTATATACTGTATATCACTCTATTACATTACATACTGTATCACTGTGTATCACTCTGTTACACTATATACTGTATCACTGTGTATCACTCTATTACATTATATACTGTATCACTGTGTATCACTCTATTACATTATATACTGTATCACTGTGCATCACTCTATTACACTATATACTGTATCACTGTGTATCACTCTATTACATTATATACTGTATCACTGTGCATCACTCTATTACATTATATACTGTATCACTGTGTATCACTCCATTACATTATATACTGTATCACTGTGTATCACTCTATTACATTATATACAGTACTGTATCACTGTGTATCACTCTATTACATTATATACTATATCACTGTGCATCACTCTATTACATTATATACTGTATCACTGTGTATCACTCTGTTACATTATATACTGTATCGCTGTGTATTACTCTATTACATTACATACTGTATCACTGTGTATCACTCTATTACATTATATACTGTATCACTGTGTATCACTCTATTACATTATATACTGTATCACTGTGTATCACTCTATTACATTATATACTGTATCACTCTATTACATTATATACTGTATCACTGTGTATCACTCTATTACATTATATACTGTATCACTGTGCATCACTCTATTACATTATATACTGTATCACTGTGCATCACTCTATTACATTATATACTGTATCACTGTGTATCACTCTATGACACTATATACTGTATCACTGTGCATCACTCTATTACACTATATACTGTATCACTGTGTATCACTCTATTACACTATATACTGTATCACTGTGTATCACTCTTTTACATTATATACTGTATCACTGTGTATCCCTCTATTACATTATATACTGTATCACTGTGTATCCCTCTATTACATTATATACTGTATCACTGTGTATCACTCTATTACATTATATACTGTATCACTGTGCATCACTCTATTACATTATATACTGTATCACTGTGCATCACTCTATTACATTATATACTGTATCACTGTGTATCACTCTATGACATTATATACTGTATCACTGTGCATCACTCTATTACACTATATACTGTATCACTGTGTATCACTCTATTACACTATATACTGTATCACTGTGTATCACTCTTTTACATTATATACTGTATCACTGTGTATCCCTCTATTACATTATATACTGTATCACTGTGTATCACTCTATTACATTATATACTGTATCACTGTGCATCACTCTATTACATTATATACTGTATCACTGTGCATCAATCTGTTACACTATATACTGTATCACTGTGTATCACTCTATTACATTATATACTGTATCACTGTGCATCACTCTATTACATTATATACTGTATCACTGTGTATCACTCCATTACATTATATACTGTATCACTGTGTATCACTCTATTACATTATATACAGTACTGTATCACTGTGTATCACTCTATTACATTACATACTATATCACTGTGCATCACTCTATTACATTATATACTGTATCACTGTGTATCACTCTGTTACATTATATACTGTATCGCTGTGTATTACTCTATTACATTACATACTGTATCACTGTGTATCACTCTATTACATTATATACTGTATCACTGTGTATCACTCTATTACATTATATACTGTATCACTGTGTATCACTCTATTACATTATATACTGTATCACTCTATTACATTATATACTGTATCACTGTGTATCACTCTATTACATTATATACTGTATCACTGTGCATCACTCTATTACATTATATACTGTATCACTGTGCATCACTCTATTACATTATATACTGTATCACTGTGTATCACTCTATTACATTATATACTGTATCACTGTGTATCACTCTATTACACTATATACTGTATCACTGTGTATCACTCTATTACATTATATACTGTATCACTGTGTATCACTCTATGACATTATATACTATATCACTGTGCATCACTCTATTACACTATATACTGTATCACTGTGTATCACTCTATTACACTATATACTGTATCACTGTGTATCACTCTTTTACATTATATACTGTATCACTGTGTATCCCTCTATTACATTATATACTGTATCACTGTGTATCCCTCTATTACATTATATACTGTATCACTGTGTATCACTCTATTACATTATATACTGTATCACTGTGCATCACTCTATTACATTATATACTGTATCACTGTGTATCACTCTATTACATTATATACTGTGTCACTGTGTATCACTCTATTACATTATATACTGTATCACTGTGTATCACTCTATTACATTATATACTGTATCACTGTGTATAACTCTATTACATTATATACTGTATCACGGTGTATCACTCTATTACATTATATACTGTATCACTGTGTATCACTCTATTACATTATATACTGTATCAGTGTGTATCACTCTATTACATTATATATTGTATCACTGTGAATCACTCTATTACATTATATACTGTATCACTGTGTATCACTCATTACATTATATACTGTATCACTGTGTATAACTCTATTACATTATATACTGTATCACGGTGTATCACTCTATTACATTATATACTGTATCACTGTGTATCACTCTATTACATTATATACTGTATCACTGTGTATCACTCTATTACATTATATACTGTATCACTGTGTATCACTCTATTACATTATACTGTATACTGTATCACTGTGCATCACTCTATTACATTATATACTGTATCACTGTGTATCATTCTATTACATTATATACTGTATCACTGTGCATCATCAATCTATTACATTATATACTGTATCACTGTGCATCATCAATCTATTACATTATATACTGTATCACTGTGCATCATCAATCTCAATGGTCAGGGTGGAGAAGTCCAGGCTGGATATGGCATAGTCTGGTAGCCAGCATTTTAGAGTAAATTTTGATATCTGAGTTTATTAACGAGATTGGTCTATAGCTTTTGCAGACCTTTGGATCTTTATCTTGTTTGTAGATTAATGAGATAGACGCTTACAGCATCTGCTCGGGAATGAAGCCCCGCCAGCACTGCATTGAACATGCGCAGAAGGTGGGGGGCTAGCCAATTTATAAAATGTTTATAGTATAAATTAGAGAATCCATCAGGGCCTGGTGCTTTGGATGGTTTTAGTTCCTTAATTACTTGTGTTAATTCTTCTAAGGTGAAATCCTGTTGTATCCATTCTCTCTCCTCTCTGTCCTCCTAGGAAGATCTGAGTCCGACAGAAAGTCTCTCAGAACATGACTCCCATTTACATTATGTTATTACATTATTACATTCTCCCCATTATACAGATAGTACTTCTTAAACTCCTCTACTATCAATTTAGGGTCAGAGGTCATATTACTGGATTTTAACCGAATTGCCTGTATATTATAATTTGCCTGTTTATTTTTATTAGCTAACAGGGTATCTGGCTTGTTTGCTTTTTCCAAAAACTTCCTCTTGGACCAGCTCAGGGAATTCTCAGCCTGGGAGGTCAAGAGCATATTTATCTCTAATCTGACATATTTCAACTCTTTTAAGGTGTCAGATCTATTATTACGTTCATGTGAGGCAGAGAGCTCTTTTAATTTTGCTTATAGTTTCAACAATTTTGCCGCCTTTTCTATTCTCCGCCCTGCAGCAATGCTAATAAGGGTGCCTCTGAGTGTGGCCTTATGGGCTTCCTACAGGGTGATGTGGGAGTCCACACTACCTAGATTGGTTCTGAAAAAATGGTCTCTCTCTGCGTTGACCTTCTGGAACCCCTCTGGGATTTTTATAATTGATTCATTTAGTTTCCAGTTTGCTCCTGATCTGTCTAGATTAATTTGGACGCACTGTAATTCTATTGGTAATAAAAACCACTAACTAAAAACCCTACAGAGAGCGCTAGAGCTAAAATATATAAACCAATAAGGCGACCTGTACCTAGTACACAATAAAAATCTTAATGTGAAAAAATCCTAAAAAGATTCCTAGATAAAGACAAATCTAATAGGGGTATCTGCCAAGGGGAACCTCACACACAAGTTATCTCAGGAAACTTGTTAACAATCAAATACACAAAAAGCAAAGCAATCCCTGGCACATTCAAAATGGTGTATAAACCAAATTACCACCGTCCATATAAGTGTCCAGAAGAGAATCAAGTCCCAAAAAGTTAAATCCTAAAATATCATCAAGATAAAACTTCCTCGTCGCTGGTTATCCTCCTATTGTATAAAACAAAAGAGGGGACACGCCATTGCGCAGTGGACAGGATCAGTGGACACTTCCACTCTTAAGACAAACAATTGCCTACTAACAAGATGTTATCTTGATACGTTCAGTGGATATAAACTGTACTTTAGCCAGCGATTTCTCCCTGAATATTCCACGAACCCCACGCGGTACTTCAGCTGACAACTGATCAGCTCAGCCCGGTCGGGTAACTACACACACCATCCACCTGTAAGAATAGTGAGTAAAGAAGTGGTGTCAAGTAAGTGTGATGGTAATAGTGAAACTAGTGGTTGTAGAAAGAAATCTACATAGGATGAAAGATTAGCAGTGAGTGAATGAATCCCTGAAATAATAGGGTGCCGCCGGAGGATTAGTGAGTGATTTGTGAATCTTAGGCAAATGGTACATAATAGGGATGGTGGGAGCCGTACAACACAAATAACACAAATAACAAATAACACAAATAACAAATAACACAAATAATCAAACTCATGTTTCTTGAGAACATTCGATTGATAAGCAGATTTTAACAACTCATTAAGACCCAGTTGGAATTGAACTATAGGGTTTTTGGGAAGTCTACAATAGGACAAGGGGTCTGACAATAATCTAGTTGCTTCCAAGCAGTAATCTACTCTGTCTTGGAGTATAGTGCCTCCTCCCTTGTCTGCTTCACGTACAACTATGTTGGGATCTAATTGCTGTGTTTTTAGCACGTGTCTTTCCTGGGTAGTCAAATTCATATTCTGATTTATTCGAGTTTTTTTGTCTGCGATTGTTCCAGAGTCTTAAACTCCTTTTCCACCAATTTATTAAAAATGTCAATATACTGTCCCCTAGAGTGATAGGGATAAAAAGTAGAATTCGGTTTAAACAATGAGTGTTGCATAGACATATCATCTCCAACACTAGTTGAACCCTCGTCCATCAAGGACATCAGGTCCACAAGATGATTTTGTTCACTGGAAGACAGTGTATTGACAATGGGGTTAATAGTGTTAGGAGTAGGTGCTAGGCCCCCCTGATCTGAAACGAAATGTCTACTGAGGGTTAACTTCCGGTTAAATTTCTGAAGATCTATATACAGATCAAAATTGTTAACCCTACATGTGGGGGCAAAAGAAAGTCCTTTGCCCAAGACATTCCTTAAAGTATGATCTATTTGAAAATGGGACAAATTAAAGATGCCCTTTGATTTTAATGTTGGGTCATCTGGATAGACTTGGGAGGGGAGGGTTGTTTGCCTCCCTCTTGTTCCACTCCCTCTATGTCCTCTCCTGAATCCTATCTTTTCCTTATACTTTTTTGGGGGGCTCCCAATAAAGGTGGGTGGTTAGAATCCCAGGTGGATATTGATTGTCTCATTTTCTCCAACCTATTTAAAAAATCCTCATTCTCTATTTCCTCTTTTTTATCCCTTAATGCTTCAAATTTGTTATGTAGAGGAATAAAAGGAGTTCCATGTTCCTCTCTTCTATGGGTGTTAATATGTTTCCTAGAAGCACTATTATTTTTCCTATTATGTGGAGTATGCTGTTTGTTCTGCTTCCTATTCTGTTTAGAATAATGGGGATTCCATTGTTGTTGTTTGTGGAAATTAGTACCCCATCCAGAGGAATCTATAGTATCGTTCCTTTGATATTTGGACGGGAGTCTAGTATGTTTCTCATGGGTGGGTCTAGCATGAAAATTGGGATCTCTTGGTGTCCTTGGGATATTAATATTAACTTTGGGGTTTGGATGTTTGGTTTGTGTTGAACCCTTTGAATGATTTGGAACTGTAGCTTTAGATTCATGGGTGTCATGTATAACAGGGTCCCCATCTGTAGTGGTTTCCTTTACTGTATCCCAACATCTTTGAATATTAAGAGCATAATCTCTCTTATCCCTAAGAATTTTTTTGTTCTTATTAATTAATATTTGATTTTCTGATCTCCTCAACTTAATATTCATGTCTTTGGTCAGTTGCGGTAGTTTGTCTAGACAGGGAATCTCCAAAATCTCATTTTTAACTTTAGTTATTTTACTGTCTACTTCGATTATCTCTTTTTCCTTTCTAGGATTAATAATCGAATTAGCTCTAAAGAACAGTGATCTTGGATTCTTTCCCATTCTTTGATCAATTTCCACAATGAAAATAATAGAGAGGAAAAGATGGTGCAGAACTGCAAAGACACTTTAATTTAAAAAATAACACTCAGGGCGGATCCCACTTACAATGTGTCGCTTCTGTTAAAATAATACAAAATTGCCGTCCACCGCATGAAGTAGCAGTCTCGACAGCCAGCAGTAATTAGTTGGCGTCTTCTCTCACTGTACCCTTGCGGCCGCGGGTCTTGACGCCTTCACTGGTAACGTCACTGCTGTGCTCCGAATGCTCCACACCAACCGGCAATACAATGAAGCTCTTCCCTAAGCGTTTCGTGACGCGGATTGTCACTTCCTCAGGGGATTATGGAGAAGACATCGTGACACATCCTATACAGCAGATGCGGGTTACATGACTCCACACACTGCCGTGTAAACGAATATTGTGAATCACTGGCCAACACTCCGGACACTGGGGCAACCCTAGTTTGGATTTCGTGGGATTGCTTTTCTATTTGTGGAATTCTATTGGTGTGTGAGCTGACTGTCACGAGAGCTTGCGACAGGCTGTAATTGTACACCAAAACTATATATAAATATATATATACCTGGGTTTGAACTGGGACGAGACTTAAGATATGATAAATAGAATTTATTCCTTGATAAAGGTGAACACAACAGATTATACAATAACAGGCAAAATATAGACACTTACGTAAAAGATGAAAATAATGAAAACAGTCCCATCTGAACTGGCAGTTTCATCCAGCAATCAGCCCAAGACATTGCATGGCATTTCTTCTCAGCAATCAAGATGGTATAGAACAACAGGCCTGATAACATGCAGGCCTGCAGACTTTGCATGAACAGCATGAACAACATGAACATTTGATAGAGGGTGGACAGCTAGTTTATATACCGTTTGTCCCTCTATCTGTAACCTTAGGTGCCGAGACGGCTAGCAAATGTCCCTTTGAAGCTTTTGAAGCTAGGTGGTCAGTGTGAAAAGTTCCACTTCCTCTGGTTCTTTGTCCATACCTTAAGATACACTATTAAGCATAAAATATAAACGTATTAAAATATCCGGTTCCGTTATACACACAGTCAGGTGAGATATATTAATACGGCCGGTGACACCTGACGCTCGCAGGAAGACCAAAAATTACATTGTAATATGAACATTAATAGAGATATTAATATCTGGCATTTCGTAACAGGTAAATGTACAATGTTTAGCCTCAAAACGATGGGCTACATCCAACGGATACACATATGTAATTCTTATCCTTTTCAGCCAAGGACATCTCATAGTATTCTTATATTTAATAAAGTTACTCACTTTTGATATCCTGTTGGGGGTAGCCCCCCCCCCTGGCCCCATCAATAAAACCTTTTGAAGTGGGCTATTGGCTTCTCGCATAACCAATTAGGTCAGTTACCTATTGATCAGGGCGATGTATCACACCTCTCTTTTGATATGCACTGGGAGAGAGGAAGCGTGCATAGGCAAGTGACTAGACTCAGATGAGGCAAACCATTTGGTTTCTGGACATTTCCACAAACTGCAAAAAGTCACTTTATCAAAAATATATGTCCCCCATCTGCATCTATCATGTGGGGTGCTAAAACCTTCTCTTCTCTAAGACCCCAGCTCAGAATACCTTGCTGGCAGGCAAGACAGGTTAAAATATTCCCCCCCTTTCCCCTCATGTTCCAGGCATCACTTACACTCTGACACAGGCAGTTGCAGGCCCATGAGGCAAAGGGAATACACAGATAACGCATTAACTAGCCCACTGGGCTTACACAGTTAACCCCTGATGACCCAGTGTGTGTGTTATGCAGGTACTGATTAACCCAGACATTACAATGGGATAGGGACACAGGGGAGAATACATTTACAGGTTATAACAAGGGTAAAATCACATTTCTGGGCCTCAGCCCAGTTAACCCTTTGTCTCCCTGGCGAGGTTAGAGGGGGGCCCTTGGGGGGTAACCCCGTTAATCCCGGGCCAAACCCTCCCTACCGCCACACTGACCATGAAATATCATGGATCCTCGTAGAGGAGATCTGTGGGACCAGTCTGTGTGATACAAAGAAGTAATCTATTCTGCTGTAACTGGAGTGCAGGTGTGAGCAAAATGTATATCCTTTGTCTGTCGGGTGTAATTCCCTCCAGACGTCTGTCAGTTGATTATCCCACAACCCTTTGCTAAGTGAGTCCGTCCCTTTTTTTCTGGTGCTCTTACTGTCTCAGATTTGTCTCGGTCAGGGTCTAAGGCTTTGTTGAAATCACCCGCTAGAATTGTGCAGCCTTTGGCCACCTTATTTAATGTATTGAAAAATGATGCAAAGAATACCGGGTCATACTCACATGGCACATATACGTTACCAATAGTTAAGTACTGGCCATGTATAGTTCTGATTAGGATCAAAAATCTACCTTCTTTGACTTTTTTGTCTGCTCTACTATGAAGGGGAACCTGTTATTTATTTATTTATTTATAAAATATTTTACCAGCATGTAATACAGTGAGAGTTACCTCTCGTTTTCAAGTATGTCCTGGGCACAGAGTAAAACAAATAATACATGGTTACAAATACAGTTACATAAATGAGCAGGGTATATGTTGTCCATATAGTATGGACTAAAATCGCCACACCTCTCTTTTTGACGGTGGCTGAAGAAAGAAAGCATTGTCAAAAGTGTTTGTAATAAAATTAGGAAAACTGTTGTTGCTAAAATGTGTTTCTTGTAGTAATATAATGTCGGCCTTCGTCCGTTTGTAATCTGCTAAAGCTAACCGTCTTTTGCTTGGGCTGTTAAGGCCCTTCACGTTATGTGAGATAATGTTTACCGACATCTAAACACACAAGTATCTTTGGCTTACCAACTCTGCGACATGGTGTGGACCGCACAGGAGAGTCCCGAACCGACGGAGATGCTGCAACCATCTTCTGAAAACTCCGACCTTCCATTTGGCCTGGGGGGGGGGGGGGGGGGTCAGAGGTAACTTACGGGTAGGGAGGGGTGAAAAAATAAAAATCAGGAACGAGCCATATATGGTCGAATGTAACCATGACTCCTCTGCCCTTGGGTGGGAGAATTCACTCGTCCCAAAAAAGATAGGAACCAGTGACTTGCGGAAAAAAAGTGCACAAGCTCCCAAGGGTCTTGTTTGGTTGAGTGGGTTGGACCCACACCACCCTTCCACAGCAACATGTGAATGACTGGGGCCGTACCTCTCCCCCTCCAACCCCGGCATAACATTTTCAATAACTTGCATTAATAAAACACCATACATTTCTGTCTCAAATAGTTTTTGACATTTGACTTTCAACTATCGAACCAGACACTAAAGATGCCTGTGTCTAGTATGTAGGATAAAATACTCATATTAAAATACTCGGTGGGACCTCAGTGTCTTGTGGGAAGATGACCCACTCTCCTCTCTGAATTGTTAACTCTTATCATGCTGTTTGACATACGTGACCCCCCCCCCCCCCCGAATATTTTAACCTTCTAATATTATAACCTTTCCTAAACATGGTTATATATAACAGTAACTTAAACTCAGTTAAGCTCTTAAGTTCAGTAATAGCCAAACCATTACATTTAATATTCAAGAACTCTATTTCCACAGCCTCAGTACCACAAGATTGGCGTAAAACAGATGTGATGCCTATATTTAAAAAGGGAACAAGATCACAACCAGTGAATTACAGACCTGTATGTCTGACTTCAATAGTGGGGAAACTACTTGAAGGTTTAATAAGGGATAATATTCAGGAATACCTAATGGAAAACAAAATTATTAGTAATAGTCAGCATGGATTTATGAAGGATAGATCATGCCAAACTAACCTTATTTGTTTCTTTGAGGAGGTAAGTAGGAATTTAGACCAGGGTAATGCAGTTGATGTGGTCTACTTAGATTTTGCAAAGGCTTTTGATACGGTTTCACACAAGAGGTTGGTGTACAAAATAAAGAAAATTGGACTCAGTAAAAATATATGCACCTGGATTGAAAACTGGTTGAAGGACAGACAACAGAGGGTTGTCATAAATGGAACTTTTTCAGGTTGGGCTAAGGTCGTGAGTGGAGTACCTCAGGGATCGGTACTGGGACCCCTGCTTTTTAACCTGTTTATTAATGACTTTGAGGTTGGAACAGAGAGAAAAGTCTCCATCTTTGCTGATGATACTAAATTGTGTAAGGTAGTAGAATCAGAGCAGGATATAATTTCTCTCCTGAAGGACTTGGAGAGACTGGAAATTTGGGCAGGTAAATGGAAGATGAGATTTAATACAGATAATTGTAAGGTTATGCATTTAGGAAGCAAGAATAAACAGGTGACTTACAAATTAAATGGGGATAAATTGGGAGAATCCTTGATGGAGAAGGATTTAGGAGTACTTGTAGACTGCAGGCTTAGCAATAGTGCCCAAAGTCATGCAGTAGCTGCAAAGGCAAACAAGATCTTATCTTGCATTAAACGGTCAATGGATGGAAGGGAAGTAAACATAATTATGCCCTTTTACAAAGCATTAGTAATACCACACCTTGAATATGGAGTACAATTTTGGGCCCACTCCTTAGAAAATACATTCTGGAACTAGAGAGAGTTCAGAGAAGAGCCACCAAATTAATAAAGGGGATGGACAATCTAACTTACGAGAGAGGCTAGCTAAATTAGATTTATTCACATTAGAAAAGAGGCGTCTAAGAGGGGATATGATAACTATATACAAATATATTCAGGGACAATACAAGGAGCTTTCAAAAGAACTATTCATCCCACGGGCAGTACAAAGGACTCGGGGCCATCCCTTAAGGTTGGAGGAAAGGAGATTTCACCAGCAACAAAGGAAAGGGTTCTTTACAGTAAGGGCAGTTACAATGTGGAATTCATTACCTGTGGAGACGGATGGCAGATAGAATGGATTTGTAAAAAAATAAAAAAAGGTTGGACATCTTTTTGGCAGGGAAAGGTATACAGAGATATACCAAATAAGTAAACATGGGAAGAATAGGAGTCAGGAAGGAATTTATTTTTCCCCTTATGAGATATCATTGGATGATATGACTCTGTTTTTTTTATTTGCCTTCCTCTGGATTAATAAGTAAGTATAGATATAGGATAAAGTATATGTCGTCGAAATTTAGCATGGGTTGAACTTGATGGACGTACGTCAGTTTTCAACCTCATCTACTATGTAACTATGTAACTATGTAACTATGTAACTATGTAATGCTGAGTGTATGTAATGTGATATTTATATAAGGCTAAGCTAAACTAAGCCTATACTGTCTATGTTGCCCATAACCTCAGACAGCTCTTTTAAAACTCAATGAAGCTCCTGGTGTGAGGTTGTAAATGTGACTGCGTCTCCTTAAATTGTTAGTTGTCTTTATTTGGCCGCCTTTTCTTTGTTCTTTTGTGCCGAGTTCCTCACTTCAGACCAGGACGGGGTCAGGTGAGGCGGCTGCTTCACTCTGATGAGCGAAGTCCGATTTTATTCCTATTTTTTCCAGGAATTCTTTGCTGTCCTCCAGGTATCTCATGGAGACCACCAGGCCGAAGGGAACCAGCCATCTATATCTGACACCCTCCTGCCTCAGAAGTTTGGTGATCGGTTGTAACTGCCTGCGTCTACTTAGTGTAGTAGGCCAGCGGTGCGCAAACTGGGGGCTGGAGATTTGTCTGGGGGGGGCGCGGGTGGTTGCAGAGGTCCCGTGCTCCTTCCAAAGGCATTTAAATTAAATGCCGGGGGTCGCGTGAGGCCTCTGCAACAGTAACACTTACCAGGAGACAGAAGCATCTCCATGGCAACGCGGCATCAAATGACACCTCGGTTCACATGAAGTGACGGGAACCCGGAGCATCATATGACACAGCTGGCAGGTAGGAGAGGGGGCGCGAGACCGCGGGAGGCCAGGCAGGGGCGCAGCTTCAAAAGTTTGCGCTCCCTCTAGTAGGTGATAAGTCCCGAAAGATTTGCAGATTCATTCCCTCAAATGTAATTTGGCAAAGTTCCTCTTTGGCTTTAAAACAATGGAACCGCATAATTATGTCCCTTGGCAGTTCCTCAGGCAGCGGCTCAGTTCTTGGCAGTTCCTTGGCGCTCAAAGCCCTGTGACACCTATACAATTGTATCTCGGCTTCTGTTTTGGCAGGAAGCGGGGAACCAACTCGAGATGAATTCCTCGGTATCCGTAATAGTCTCAGGAATCTTATATTATTTCGCCTGTCTCTGTTTTCAGAGTCTTCTTGGCGATCGGCGATATCAGTAATCTGTGTTTTCAGGTACACCGGTGTTTTTAAATTTTTACGGAGAGCTTTAATGGTTGAATCCAATTTTTTTCCAGCTCATGCGTGCGGTCTCCGATGTGGGCAATATCCCTTCTCAGCTTTTTCAGTTCTGCCTGGAATAGGGACACAGGGCCTGGAATCGTTAAACAGTTTACTGAGGTCATTCTTCAGATCACTCTTTGTGACCAAGTCCCTGTCTGTGCTGGCGCTCCCTTCTCTCTCTGACTCTCTGAGTCAGAGCCATAGCTGGATGCTGAGGCCTTAGCTCTCCCTGACAGCGCCAGGTCCGGGCTTTGAAAGTAGTTTTTTTTATAGATGGTGTCTTTCTTCTGTTCTGAGACCTTGTAGGATTCCTTGAGCAAACTGTGTTTCAGGGCCAGTAATTTTAATTTTTACTTTGTGGTTGAATGTCGGCTGTTTTATACTTTATTATGCCGGGTCAGAGGGGAGCTGGTAAGTTAGGCTGCTATTCCCGCACCCGCCG
Source organism: Ascaphus truei (assembly GCF_040206685.1). NCBI lineage: Eukaryota > Metazoa > Chordata > Amphibia > Anura > Ascaphidae > Ascaphus > Ascaphus truei. Next base: position 52,590,629 of record NC_134496.1, on the reverse strand, counting down.
CGCATGTACCCATTGTAAACATTGTGAATACAGTCAAAGTCATACTGTTTTTTCTACTACTGAACCATGCAGCAGTAATAGTGTAGGTGAGGGGTCTGTTGTGGCTTTAAATGATTTTATTGGCAGGAGATGTGGGCTCTGCAGTATGCCTTTTTGTACTTCAGTCACTTTCTGCTGCATCTGCCTCTTACTCTCTCTTCTTCTCCTCTCCTCATATCCCCCTCCTCCCTAATGTGCTACTGGGGCTCCACCATGTACTTCTCCATCTGTGCCATCGTGGAGCTCCTCGTGTCTCTCCTGGAGGCCCCCGCTGTCTTCCTCCTTCCTCTCTGGTCTTGCTCTGACCACCGTAGGGATTCTACAGCTTTGGTCCCCCTCCTGCGCCATCCTTACTCTGCGTCGTACGCCGGGTTTGATTAATCACCCAAGAGCCCAGGGGAGAGGTAAACATGTGCACTCCGGAGGCCCTGCCAGAGGACGCAAAAGCCCGCTCAATATGGTCGCCTCCCCCTCGTCGCCGACACTTTGTCTTTCCTCTTCTCTGTACAGCGATGGCCATCTTGTCCCATGGCTGACTCAGAACTGGGCTTAGATCGGGCGCTCCCGCGCTGTTTCCCACCTTCTCGTAGGCACCGGTACCCCGCAGTGACTCCGAACCTCTGGAGGAGGCGACTCTCTATCGCACCGGCACCGCTGCAGCAGGTCACTGGGGACAAGATGGCCACTCCATCTCTCTCCTCAGGCCTCTTGCTTCCGCCACGAGTAGGTATCGATTTGCAGTGTTGCTAGGGGGTGGTGAGGGGGAGAGGGAGAGGCGAGGGGCTCCTCTCGGCACTCACTGATTATGGTTGCGGTTAACGCTTGTTTCTTTCTTTATTTTGTGGGTCTGGCTTAGGGAAACGCGCTGAGATTATTGATTTTGGCAGCGCGGCCTCTCTGGCACTTGCCTGTGGCTATTCTGAACGGGGGAGGGGAACCAGCCACTCACACTTATTGTTGTACGGATCTTGTCCCCTGTACTCGTCTCCTCCATGGCAGCCTGTGCTAGTGGGTGGCCCCGGTCTGGTAGGGGGGGTCAGTCAGCCCAGAGTTGCGAGGGGGTCTCAGCAATCTGGGGACAAGGAGCCTGGCCCCCAGTTACCACTTTAGTTTTTTTGGCTAAATATTATATAATTTGTTTTCATTTTGGCCGATTTTGAGCTCGGATTGCTCTGGATTAGATATCTGTATTAGAGAACTTCAGGTAAACACAGCTATCTCTGTCAGGCTCCAGGCCACGCCCCCAGCGCCACTATTTATAGGCACATGCGCAGTGCAGGATGGTAACTGTAGCTAGTTGCCAAATTGCTTACCATTTTCTGAAAAGGACCACACTGATCGTGACAAGTACTCTAATTAGAGGCACCTGGGTAAAAAGCCCATAATTTGTGTGAGATAGATAAAAAGATAGCCAGATTGATCAAGATAGATAGATAGATGGTAAATGTAGCCAAAATCCAGCTATTGTTAATACGAAAAACAGACAGAACTGTAGTCTTACACAATATCTTTACAATGTTTAAGATGTATTCCTACTCAGTGAGGTATGACTATCTGGGAAAAGGACAAATATGGGATGTGGACACTGATCTTGTCTCTGCCCGTGTTGGAATAAAAATCCCTGCTATTGCATAATGTATACTCCAGCCATTAGGTAGAGCCCTGCACAGTCACATTACTCGTTAAAAGATATTAATCAAGGTAGTGTAAATATATATAAAGGACGTGTATAAAAAGCCTTCGTTCAGGCCATGAGGGCTAAGGGTGTGGAGATAAATCCAGCGGCTCTACCTCTGGAGGAGCAGCCCTTCCCAATCCCCCTTTCGGGATCCCATATTCACGTAGGCCACTCATATCCCCGTTGTGTGTGTCATTGAGATGGCGTGCCAGGGGAGTTTCTATAGGTGACTGCCTACAGAGCTAACGTGCTCAAGGATACGCCATCCAAACTCACGACGCCTGCATTATTGACCGCTGATCATTTTTAGGTAGAACGGGTATCTGTACTCTTCTGTCTTCTATTCCGGGTAGGAATCATTTGTAGATCAGTCTGGCCTGACTGAGGAACAGCACATTGGTCTTAAAAGCATATTTTCTGTCGCTCCAAATAAAAACAGATAAAACCTGGTTTTGAAATGCGGACTTATTTTTGTACAACTAAAAGAACCTGCTACAGTTTTTATAAACTTTTTGGAAATTGAATAAATTAAAAAGAAGCATTTGAGCCTATATTGTCTCCAAGAAAAGAATACGCCGCTTCCTTGTATCGCTTCAGTTTTTGTTTGCTGGCGCCGCACCCGAGGATGTCCCGTATGAATGGAATCTCATGTCTGAAGCCTCTTCTTTGCAATGTGACATTTGCCAAATGGAATGTTGCGTCTCATTGTCACAGTTTCTTATCAGCAGCATGAATGTATCACCTGCTTCCATGGGAGGAACCCTGAAGATAAATCAGATATTCTTGGGACTGGCCTCCCCTGCTCAACCAAGCATGAGTTCTTGGGCAACACCCTGACATTATACAGTGAAAACACAAAACTATCCCAGCACGGGCTAGACTAGTTGCAACTTTCTGCTTCCTAAACGAAAAAGTGGGGTGGGGTTGGGTGGGGGGCAGAACAACACAACTCCAAATCACACCTTTTCCTCAGAACGCTCTGAAACCCACAAACACGCAGTGTTATACGTGGTTTAGTAGCATATGTGTCACTAAGCAGTGCTATTTCACAAGACCCGTTCCAGCAAAAGTGGTCACCACATGGCCCCCAAGGGGTCTCATGGAATTGCACTGCTTAATAAGTAAGGTTCTGTAGCACTAGTAGAACTACAACTCCCACAATCCTATGCTGCGACTTCAGGCGTCCTAAGATTTGAAGGGCACCCGGCAGGAAACAAAAATAGGCCATTTAAAAGTTGTTGTTCCTGAAGAATAAATCTAATTTTCTTTGTTTAAGAACAAACTTGATCCTGAGGCCAGTTACTGAGGGGGGGCAGTTACTGAGGGGTGGCAGTTACTGAGGGGTGGCAGTTACTGAGGGGTGGCAGTTACTGAGGGGTGGCAGTTACTGAGGGGTGGCAGTTACTGAGGGGTGGCAGTTACTGAGGGGTGGCAGGCCTGGCTTTTTATTGTGCATGTGTTAGAAGGCAAATTCACTGTAGAAACATACAATAGTGCTTGAACAATCTTTAAATATTATTAACTCTATGTGTTCCCCTCAGATGGAAAACTGTTTATAAACCCGAAAAAGCCATTCTAATATAAATGAAGAGATCTCATTTGGCAGAGACATTTGCTTATGTTGGTCACCTCCTGTTCTACCTCCTGTCCCATGACTTCTCATTGGGTTTATTTTAAAATCACTAATTTAGAGCTTCTTAAAAAAAAGGTTAGTTTGCAGATACTGACATACACAGTCACACTGACAATCACACTCACCCTGACAGACACACAACTATTTTACCCTGTCTCTCGTTCCTTAACATGAGTTGGCACATAACTGCCAAATGACCAATGCTGGTCCATGGACCAGTGGTTGTGTTCGAGCAGTGTTTTTCAAACCAGGGTTTCATAGGAACTTTGGGTTCCCCGAGCATCCCTAAAGGGTTTTCAAATGACCAGAAAATCATATCAAATACAGAAGAATTTACAATACATCTGATCAGAGTTGCTATTAGAGAGGGTTAGGGGTTCTTCAGAATTTCACTTAGGGTTCCTTAACCAAAAAAACTTTGGAAACTCCTGTGTTGTAGTCTTGGACCTTTAATTAGGTGGGGAACATCTCATGGTTCAACGCAGTACATTTGAACATGTATTTTGTTCTGTGAATCCACCTCTCACCCACTCCAAGGTCTACATTTACATACAGTATGTCTTAACCTTAAGGATTAAGATCTTCATTGGTTTTACAACAATGAACATTTGTTTTTACGTGCTCTACTGGAGTAACCAGATCGTCACTACACTATGTGTACACAACAAGGGACTGCCCAGCCAAAAACCTCTAGGCAATCCCGCTGACTTACTTCACAAGACCTCGGTGCCAAGTGCTAATATGGCACATGTACTGCAGGGAAGGAGATTTTCTTGTAGAGGGATTAGCCTGACGTAGCATTATTAGTTGTGCCAAACGACCTACGTGACTCCATGAATATTTGTAGTAAGGCACACACCTCAATTCCCCACAATGTGGTGCAGAGCACTGGAGCGAAATGTATGTTCCAACAAGGAAGCACTTGCACAAAATGATGAACTTTCATATTACGACGCAGTCTGTTCAATGATCCAACCGTAAAAATGATCAGCAACCTTATTATCGTCATTAAGGGGCTTTGCACTCATTCCCATGTGCTGAATCCTGCATCAGTCCCTGCTTCAGCACAGGTGGCTCAATCAGTCTTTGACTGAGCCTCTGATTGAGCCACCTGTGCTGAAGCTGGGATATCCTGAAAACCTGACCTATTGGGGGGGGGGGCTTGAGGACAGAAGTTGAGCCTCCCTGTTCTACACAGTCTGCTTATGTGAGTACAACTTTACTGACCCTGGGTTAAGAAGGCTAAACCTAAAGCTAATGCACAGTCTGCGTTTGAGAGCAGCGTTCCCGTGTCAGAAAGTAGTTCCCTGCGCTGGTGTTTGTGTGTCTTGCGTTGCTTTGCATGGAAGGTGTGTTTAAATGATGCAAATGAAGAAGAAGAGATGTGGGAAAGGACGTGCCCGCAAACTGCCTCTTCTGCTAAATCCCAAATACACAGTCAGTAAATTGTCCGTCTGCAACGTGGGAGGAAAAATGAGCGGTGGTGTAAGAAGGGTTTTCCTATCAGAGCTGCCGATGGTTACCTGAATATGCCAATTAAATGGGATGTATACGGACGGCTACAAATAATGTTTGCAACAATGTTTATTATGATGATATTCTTTTGTGCAACCAGAGAACAGAAAAGTTAGAATTAAAGGTCAGAACACGCAAGGTCTATTGTTGGTAACACTTGTTGTGTGTGTGTTTGTGTGTGTGTTTGTGTGTGTGTTTGTGTGTGTACGTGTGAATAGATGTGAGTGTATTTGTATGTGTCAGAGTGATAAGTATCATGGCTGTATAGTACAACAAAAAAACAGACAAAGATGCCCAAAGCTACTTCCAATGTGACAAAAATACACAGTACAAAACCTATATATTCTCTTGGAAAAAGGGCCATTTAGTTTAAGCCTTTGGCCAAAGCGTCTTAAGCCTGCTGTCACTTTCAAGGACCTGCTACGGTCATGCCTTGAAAGTGGCAGCAGGCTTAAGACACATATATATTATGTGTTAATGGTATGGGTTTCTCAGAGCTTGTTGGGTATCTGTGTCTGTATAGTTGGTACGAAGTATTTGAAGGCCAAAATTGTAAGTACCTATTGGCGACATAATGCCATGTATTAACCAACATTAAGGTAAATGGTGTACAAAAAACTCATTAATGACAACTATCCCCCATTGTGCCTCTGCAAAGGCATACGCTGTATTTCCACGCGTACTCATATTTATAGTGTTACTGTACATAACCATGGAATGCAATCCATGCCTTTGCCACGCTCACCCACCACATGTAATACTTCAGCATAATTACTTGAGGCAATCTTGTAATCACTGGGAAAACAATTTGTTATTCTCAGCCAATTATTGAGTTTGTGTTGGAACGCGCATCGCTTGTTAACCCTTTCTGTGCTTGAGACAGACCAGGCAATCATTGCTCTGTAACAGACTCTGGAACCCCTCAGCACTGCAGGACCTCACTGCATTTGCATTGTTTGTGTACATTGTTCTCCAGAAGGGGCTTTCATTACCTTGTTACCTATAAACTCGTAGTGTCTGGTTTCATCATTCATAGCTGCTGTAAATTGCTGCAGGGTGAACATTTTGGGGCAGGTCCTGTGGATAAACCGGGGAGAAATTGGAGGAGAAACTGCCGCTCTCGTCTTTTTCAAGGGATCCTTAGAGCAGGGGGGGCTCAACTCCAGTTCTCAAGCCCAAACCCAACAGGTCAGGTTTTCTGGATATCCCAACTTCAGCACGGGTGGTTCAATCAGTTCCTTCTTCACCACAGGTGGCTCAATCAGTCCCTGCTTCAGCACAGGTGGTTTAATCTTGAAGGGTCTTGAGGACTGGAGCTGAGCACCTTTGTCTTGAATCATTTATTAAATATCAGTGAGACTGGTGTTGTCACAATATTTCGGGGACCAGTGTTAACCTGAATACACCTGAAGAAGGTTTAATACTGGTCCCCGAAAATGTTGTGCCATCACCAGTCTCACTGATATTTAATAAATGATCTTAGACAGCGAGGCTCAACTCCAGTCCCCAAGCCCCCAAAACAGGTCAGGGTTTCAGGATATCCCAGCTTCAGCACGTGTGGCTCAATCAGAGGCAAAGACTGAGCCTCTGATTGAGCCACCTGTGCTGAAGCAGGGACTGATTGAGCCACCTCTGCTGAAGCATAGATATCCTGAAAACCTGACCTGTTGGGAGAGCTTGAGGAATGGGAGTTGAGAACTCCTAATCTAAGGATCCTTTGAAAAAGAAGAGTGAAGCTATTTCTCCTTCAATGTCTCTTGTGTTTATATGGTGTCGGTTGGGGGATACCATCACGGAGAAGCTACGCCCCTCCGAAAATTCCATAAAGAAATCTAACATGGAATGCAAAGGAGTGCATGCCATGCGATTCATTTTCTACCGTGATAAATGGGGAAGTGCAATCCACCACTTCCTGATCTCATTTGCATCCCCACACCTAGAATTCTTTGGTCCTGCAGCGTTTCACGTGGGGATCCATACAGGGTTCACATAGGGTGACCAGATTTTCAAAATCAAAAACCGGGACACAATAAAAAATTATTTATAAAACAAATTACATCACGTGACGCACCCCGTTGCCATGACACTGACGTCAGGCGGTGACATGTTGCCTCGGCACCATAATGCGTCCCGTTGGTGGGGGCTGCAGTGTGTGTCTGTGTGTATAGGAGGTGGGCCCTGCAGTGTGTGTTTGTGTGCATATAAATAATGAAGACATTAATTGAAATTAAAATAATTAACAAATTAAAATTAAATAAATAATTAATTGACATAAATTAAATAAAAAAATGTAGGCATTAATTAAAATTAAGACTTTTAAAAATGTGACCTTCCTGACCTTACACTTTGCAAAATAGGGTCTCTTGCTCTCCTCGTGGCACAGTGACATCACTGCCATGCAGGGCCGCAGACATCTTTCCTGGGGCCCAGGAAGAACGTTTTCACCGGGGCCCCCTACCCACGTTTCGGTGGCCTTGCGAGAACACCCCCTTCTCACACACCTCCTCACTCTCACCCCACATCACACTCCCCAGTCACCCATTCCTTCCCCCCTCTCTCTTACACCCCCACCCCCATGTATTTTTCTCCCCTCCCCACACTCAACCTCCCTCCCCAATATAAGTGCACACACACACACACACACACACACACACACACACACACACACACACACACACACACACACACACACACACACACACACACACACACACACACACACACACACACACACACACACAGCCCCCTTCTCTCCCCATACTTCCCCCTCTCCTTATACCTCCCCCTCTTCTCCTCCCCTCATACCTCCCCATATACTTCCTCTCTTCATACCTCTCCCTCCCCATCCTTTCCTCATACCTACCCTCTCCCCCTCCTTATATCTCCCCTCCTCATACCTTCCCCATCCCTCCTCATACCTTCCCCATCCCCATCCCTCCTCATACCTTCCCCATCCCCCTTACCTTCCCCTCCCCTCCTCATATCTCCCCCTCAGCTCCTCATACCTTCCCCTTAGCTCCTCATATCTCCCCCTCCTCATACCTTCCCCTCAGCTCCTCATATCTCCGCATCCTCATACCTTCCCCTCAGCTCCTCATATCTCCCCCTCCTCATACCTTCCCCTCAGCTCCTCATATCTCCGCCTCCTCATACCTTCCCCTCAGCTCCTCATATCTCCCCCTCCCCATACCTTCCCCTCAGCTCCTCATATCTCCCCCCCTCATACCTTCCCCTCAGCTCCTCATATCTCCCCCTCCTCATTCCTTCCCCCCAGCTCCTCATATCTCCCCCTCCTCATACCTTCCCCTCCTCATACCTTCCCCTCAGCTCCTCATATCTCCCCCTCCTCATTCCTTCCCCCCAGCTCCTCATATCTCCCCCTCCTCATATCTCCCCCTCCTCATACCTTCCCCTCAGCTCCTCATATCTCCCCCCCTCATACCTTCCCCTCAGCTCCTCATATCTCCCCCTCCTCATTCCTTCCCCCCAGCTCCTCATATCTCCCCCTCCTCATACCTTCCCCTCCTCATACCTTCCCCTCAGCTCCTCATATCTCCCCCTCCTCATTCCTTCCCCCCAGCTCCTCATATCTCCCCCTCCTCATATCTCCCCCTCCTCATACCTTCCCCTCAGCTCCTCATATCTCCCCTCCTCATACCTTCCCCCCAGCTCCTCATATCTCCCCTTCCTCATACCTTCCCCCCAGCTCCTCATATCTCCCCCTCCTCATACCTTCCCCCCAGCTCCTCATATCTCCCCCTCCTCATATCTCACCCTCATACCTTCCCCCCAGCTCCTCATATCTCCCCCTCTTCATATCTCCCCCTCCTCATACCTTCCCCTCAGCTCCTCATATCTCCCCTCCTCATACCTTTCCCCAGCTCCTCATATCTCCCCTCCTCATACCTTCCCCCCAGCTCCTCATATCTCCCCCTCCTCATACCTTCCACTCAGCTCCTCCTATGACACACACACAGACAGACAGCACACACAGACAGGATACAGACAGGACATACACACACACACACCTCTCTCTCTCACTGAGAAGCAGCTCACTCCACCCGGTACTAATCCCCACCCTCGAGATCCTCTGACCTCAAACCAATCCCCTTCTACTGCTTCTACTCTCTAAGCCCAGCCCCCCCGCATTCTAACATGAAAAAATACTACCCGGCTGCCGCATCATCCTCCTCCTCCTCGGCACCGCCACTCGCTGCCCCCGTGCACCCCCCCTGCGCATCGTCGCCGACTCCCCCGCGCACCGGGGAGAAAAAACGGGACATTCCCGGGACGGATGGCCAACCGGGACAGCCCAGCAAAAACCGGGACTGTCCCGGCAAAAACAGGGACGAATGGTCACCCTAAGTTCAGAGCAATCAACCAAAACCTGCTATGTGTCTCAAGCACAGCCATTAACATTGGATTGTTGTTCAGATACTAGAGAAGGATATGGGTCGGGCTCCCTTAAATCGACACTGTCACCTGTCACATGGTGAATATAATCGGAAATTATTATTGTTTTCAGCAGAGACTGTCAGATCATGTTCTCTGTACTGTGCTCCCTTCAGTATATATGTGTTTGTAAGGAATCAGTTATCTTCATCTATTTCCAGCACCAAAGATCAATTGTGAGCACAAACCATCCAACTGCCCCTCCCGTACTTAGCAGGGGTTCTCAACTCCAGTCCTCCAAACACCCTAACAGGTCAGGTTTTCAGGATATCCCTGATTGGGGAACGATTTGAACCTTGAGACGAGCAGCTTGAGAATTCTGCATTCAGTTCGAACCCGAGCTGCATTCGAGTCTAACACATTGAAACACATTGTCTAATCTGAGCAGAATATAATGCAGAACCCAAAAAAGGCTGACCGGGTCCTTTTCATTTTTATTTTAGCAAATGCTCAAATAAAAAACAAAAAGAAGTTCAACAACTTTTGTATTTTAAAAAAAAATTAAACCCAAACTAAAATGAATCTCCCGTGATTGTCTATTTTTTGTAAATAAGGCATAAGGGACTATAAAGTTACATTAGGCATATCACACACACACACACACACACACACACACACACACACACACACACACACACACACACACACACACACACACACACACACACACACACACACACACACACACACACACACACACACGTATCGGTGTGTATATATACTGTAGCCGAGTCCCCTACCCTGCCTCCGATGCGGGGAACTGCTCGGTTGTCTGGCCGGAGCTCCGCTCAGTCAGGAGATGGGGGTGGCCATGTTGATTAGGTGTGCATGAGCAGTGCAGTGAGGCGGCGCATGCGCAGTGTCAGGACTGTGGTTTCCATCTTGGGACGAATCCACAGCCGCGGGACTACAAGTCCCAGAATCCTATTGGGGGGGGGGGAAGGGAAACACCACTTGCGGCTGTCTCAGCCAATAGGGCTCTGAGGAGAGGAGGAACAGAATATTCTCTGCGCACGAAAAGCCCGTGAGTAATTTCTGACGGCGACACAGAGGAGACAGGTAGTGTCCAGGGAGCGGTAGTTTCCTGGGCTAGGCCTAGACCTTGCCCCATAGGCCCTAGCTAGGCCCTGAGCCACCCCAGCGGATTGTTGCAGAGAAGGCCCCAGATTGGGACTCTTCCCCTTTAGTACTATAGTAGTACTGTTGCACTGCTGATTGGATGGCGGCCATGCAGCACACTGCAGCCTGGGACCCGGCCACAGGACCTAGAGACATTGTGTGAGACACTCTGGCTGGATCTCGCACTGAGAGGAGGATCTGGACCCTTAGGAGAGAGGGGATTTTGTTGGAGGTCCCGCTACGTGGGACCCGCTCCAACCCAGTGCAACAAGCAGCACCTGGGTACCGGAGTACCCAGGCAGGTACCCAACATGCACCTACATCCACAGGGGGTAGTAGTACCTCACATTTGGGTGGGACTTGCTGTGACAGGACACATGGGTTATTGGTGCCACAGCACCCTCAGTACTTTGGGGGAACCAATAAGTGTTGGGTCGCTGGGGTTATACTGTGGGTACCGTTAGCATATGTTATATGTGTTAGTGTGTGTGTACAGTAACGCTTAGTTATATACATTGTGTGGTGTATTACTTATTACTGTGTATCGGTTCCTTTGAGGGGTTATCCCGCCAACGCTGGGATCCCACATAGGTGGAGGCGCTGCACTCCAGGCTCCCAGAGGCGGAGGCTCAGGCCTCCTGTGAGCAGACAGGTACAGCAGCACGCGTCGTGAATGCATAGTTCCCTTAGGCATAGGGAAAGGGGGTGCAGTACCCTAAAATTTATACCCTAAAAGGTGTTGGAACATGTGACGTGTCTCTTACGCTCAACGTATCAATGTGTTTTTCCTGATCAGTAATAATCCCACAGGAATGATAATGTGTAATAGTAAATTTGCGATTTAGGGGATTACCTGGAGCAAAAGAAGGATTTGGAATTAGAATAGTAAATACAGTATTATAATAATATTAGAATGGGCAGTGTAAAAGCTGAGCATTTGGTCAACACTTTTATCCTTATTTTGCAGCAAGAAAATTCCTACAGGCCTCAGGAGGGAAACTGATCTGATATTAAATGTGTTTAATAGGTTTCCTAGATATAACACAGCCAGAAGGGAAAAATCAGTATATACTGACACACAGCAAAATAAAGAGATAGACAGCACCCAGATAATGCAAGCTAATGATAACAGCCGCAGGGTGCTCAAGGGAACAGGGAGAACCCTAATATCTCCGAACAATATCAAAGAACAAGGGGGTTCCCAGCACTCGCAGATGCCAAATGAATACAGAGATGGGAATATGCCAAATCCAAAACTTCATGATAGTAGCACGAGACTATAATAATGGAACCGTGGCATACACGTGTGTAGCAACTCAAAAAATAAATACAGGGATTCTCAATGCACAAATGCAAGAGAAAAAACACAGGGGTGGTGAAACAAAATACAAGAGAATAACCACACAGGGGGGGGGGGGGTATGGGGAGGGGGAGGGCGGAGAGGGGAAAGGGGAAAATAGGGGGGCTGCGTTTCAGGGTAAAGGCCTGTTCCCTAAGATCCCACAGACCAAAAGGTACTTCCCTATTCCCTGTGTCAAAAAACAGACCCCCAAACTAGAATCACAATCTACTGAAAATCAAAAGAATGGACAGATAATATAAACTGTAATGTCAATTAATTCAATCAGCAAGAGTCACATAGGATCCTGGGGACAGGAACACTGGACTCACTGAAGTCAAGTTCAGTAGACACGGTCATCCTCTTGTCTTGCTGACTATGTGACTCTTGCTGATTTAATCTATTGACATTACAGTTTAGATTATCTGCCCATTTTTTTTGATTTTCAGTAGATTGTGATTCTATTTTTGGGGTCTGTTTTTTGACACAGGGAATAGGGAAGTACCTTTAGTCTGTGGGACCTTAGGGAAAGGGCCGGAAGAAGGTTCTTTACCCCGAGACATTGCCCCCCCCCCCATTTTTCCTTTTCCCTTCTCCCCCTCCCCATACCTCCCCCTTTGTGGTTATTCTCTTGTCTTTGGTTTCCCTACCCCTGTGTTTTTTCCCTAGCATTTGTGCAGTCAGAATCACTTTATTTTTTTTGTGTTTCACACGTGTACGAAATGGTTCCATTATTATAGTCTTGTGCTTCTATCATTAAATTTGGGATTTGGCATGTTCCCATCTCTGTATTCATTTGGCATCTGCGAGTGTTGGGAATCCCCTTGTTCTTTGATACTGACACACCGCTCCCGAGAAATGTTAGAATAACCCGCAGGACAAAGAACAGTTTTGCAAAATAAATAAAATGTCATTTGAAACCGCAGTTGATAACTCTACTGACATACAGTACACTGCTCTGCATGTTACAGAAACATATTGCTGAACATACTATAGTATAGTATGTTACTCTGCTTGTTACAGACATATATTTCTGGCTTCCAGCAGTGAAGGGGTTAGGGATGTGTGTGATAGTGTGAGTGTGTTGTGTGTTTCCTGATGTTGCAGGTGGGAGGTAAATACAAAGTGACAGTCCCTGTGTCCCTCCTCTTTCTGTCACCCTGAGGTATAGTCCCTCTGGGAGAGGCTGCAGGCACCTGTTCCTCTGTCCTCTATCAGTAGAGACATCACCTTCCTGCACTATGTGCTGCCTATAAGGGACTTTTATTTCACCACTGAAGGGAAGAATGGGGAGAATCCTCATCACCTGGACCTCTCTGCTCTGCTGCTTCTGGGCTCTGGGTGGAGTTTTAGCTCAAGGTAAGGACAATTTATTCCAATTCTTAGCCTTTGATATCTATCTGATATATATATAGCAATACATGTGTCTTTACTATCTTTTTTTTACCCTTCTGCATAGTGCAGTTTAGTACGTTAGCAGTAACACCCGCTCCAATCTTTTGCATTGTTACTATTACTGTATTTCCTGGCCCGAATATAGGGCTATGTTTTTTTCCTTAAAATGTCCTTCTGAAAACTATCCTCGTATTGTATGCGCAGCAGAACACCTTTTATTTTTCATGTAGAACATCTTCAAAACTTTAGAGTCGTATTATGTGTGAGGCAGTACTATATTCGGGCCAATACGGTGTGTGTATATATATATATATATATATATATATATATATATATATATATATATATATATATATATATATATATATATATATATATATATATATATATATATATATATATATATATATATATATATATATATATATATATATATATATATATATATATATATATATATATATATATATATATATATATATATATAGTGTCTGAGATGTGTATGTATGTATGTATATTTTATATATATATATATATATATATATATATATATATATATATATAAAAAAAAAAAAAAACAAGGGCAGTTGGCACACTATAAACTGATGATTCACTGATGCTTATCCCATATGCACACATGAACAGAAAATTTTACCAGATGTAGGTCCGGAAAACACAGACAGCACACAGCCAGGGAAGTACAAAAACACTGTATTCATAAAAAATACATGGCACTGCATCAAACGTTTCGGTCATCAGAACGTGACCTTCCTCAGGGACGCGCGTCCCTTAGGAAGGTCACGTTCTGATGACTGAAACGTTGGATGCAGTGCCATGTATTTTTTATGAATACAGTGTTTTTGTACTTCCCTGGCTGTGTGCTGTCTCTGTTTTCTGGAACTACATCTGGTAAAATTTTCTGTTTATATATTTATATACATACAACTCAGACACAATTTAGGATAATAACAGATCAATTTTTTTTATTTAAGATCATTTGGAATATTATGGGGGTATACGTGTCGCAGACGGGCATTATTATGACGTTAAGTTCATGCTGAGTGATTTGTTCGCTGTAACACCTGTTTGCGTCACTGTATCAAGGAGCTTTGGGGCAAATTTGTGCCAGTTGTGTCACTGAGTTATTTAGGGGCAGTTTTGGAACAGCTGGGGACATTTCGCTGCACTATATTATAATTCAATGTACCAAAGTGTGCGCCTGCAAGAGGTGCATTTCCCTTGGCACGGCATCATTTCAATCCGACAGGTGTGAGGAAGTGTCAGCCTCTGTTTGCTTTGTGTTAGGGAGAAAATTGTGTTGTCTGGATACATGTCTCCCGATATGTAACCGTTTGTGAACTAGTGATGAACTCGGCTGGCAGCGAGATCTGGGCTGGTAGCGAGATCTGGGCTGGTAGCGAGATCTGGGCTGGCAGCGAGATCTGGGCTGGCAGCGAGATCTGGGCTGGCAGCAAGATCTGGGCTGGCGGGCCCATCGTATTCTCTGGCAACATTTCAATTAAATCTTATGTTTCTAAATCATATTTGAAAAACATTCAGGAAACATTTGAGACACCTACAATTAATATATCAAAGAGGATTTAAAACAGAAACTCCCATGTCACACACACACACACACAGTCACACACACACATGCACATACACTGTCAAACACACACACACACACACACACACACACACACACACACACACACACACACACACACACACACACACACACACACACACACACACACACACACACACACACACACTATCTCACACGCACATGCACACTGTCACACACGCACTGTCGCACACGCATACACACACTGTCACACACACACACTGTTACACACACTCACTGTTGCACGCACACACACACACACACAGTCTCACATGCACATAATACACACTGTCACACACACAGTGTTACACACACACACTATCTCATACGCATATGCACACACACACACATAGTCAGGATGAGAAAGCAAACTCTTACTTTTTCTGTGAATTTGGTTTCCTGAAAACAGGAGCTTATATACCTGTCCAGTTTAGTCTAATTCCCGTGGGACATGTGAGGCGCGTGTGTGTGTGTGATGTTGAGTAGCAGATCACAGTACAACACACTACATCTCATTACCTGACATTATAGCCCCTTGACCAGCTGAAGGGGACATTAGTGCGCATGTTACTGGTACACAGTGCATCGCTTTGCACAGGTGTTGCAATGCTGTATTATCTTGCTCACCTAACGGGCCAGCTTTTCTCGCTCTGCTGCAGTCTTGCTGCCTCCCTTAGCCCCAGGCTCCATGCTTTAATAGCAGTGCACGTGTCACCATGGGTAACGGATTGTCACAGTGTACTTTCTAGATATCCCACAGTACGTGTGAGGTCAGAACACAGCCAGGGGAGGAAATCTGTGCTATTTAGGGACGAAAGTGCCACTGTGTGTTTATCTGGGAACACGTCATACCACTCCTGTCTGCAAATGAACATGGTTCTCTTATACATTAATACCGAGTACCTCTATCCCACGCAGGCTTGTCATTTATCAGAGAACAGACCTCCATGTTACTAATTCCGCGTCGCCATGCCTGGAATGTGGGGTTTGGGTGGTGCCAGTCGTGCGTTAGAATGATTTTGGGGTGTTTATTGAGGGGAAGAGAGTATTAGGGGGATCATAGAGGGTGACTGTTGTTATTATCCCAATAATGTTTTGGGGTCCCTGTAGTGCAAGCTTTCATTGTCCTCCTGTCATACTCAGTAAAGCTTTGTGTTGCAACATATTCATTTTCAGGTGGTCTTAACAAGTACACGCATTGAATAAAAATAACATGGGTGCAAAAGATGCTGTAAATCAGTAGGCATCACTTAGGGACATATTTACTAAGGGGTGCTAGGCTCCAAAGCACCTTAAGCCCATTCCTTTAAATGAGCTGCATGGTGCCTTACAGAGTACGTGTGGCTCTCGATGTTTCCCATGTGTATTAAGCTGGACAAGAAATAAGGAGTATACCCTGCAAACTGCTGCCACTAAGCCTTGTCATTCTAACTCCCTGCCCTCTTAAAAAAAGTCACCAATAACAACCTGCCCGTCAGGGGGAGACAGCAAAGGGTCTCAACTCCTGTCCTCAAGACCCCCAAACAGGTCAGCTTGTCAGGATATCCCTGCTTCAGCACAGGTGGGTCAATCAGTGGCTCAGTTGAAGAGGAGCTTGATGAAGGACCTTTTGGGGTCTGAATCGTCGCCCATTTTTCTATGAATTTAATTTGGCGAGTGCTGCGGATACATTTTTCTCTATACCCATCTGTGCTGAAGCAGGGATATCCTAAACTGATTGTGGCCCTTGTGGACTGGAGTTGCCCACCCCCGGGTTAGCAGATATTCTATCACAATGGTATGTATCAGTTTCTTCCATATCTGCCAGAGAAAGTTGCATCAAATATATCAAGCTTTAAATCAATATGAATGCAAACTCTGCTGTGAAATTATTGGTGTGTCCATTACAATTTCAAAGTGCAAAAAGGAATGCACGCATACAGATTCCATACAGAAAGAAAACTGAAACCTGTTCGTGAATCCTTCTTTAAATGTGCAAAAAGGTGTAAGATAGTGAAGGGGAAGCTGAAGATAAAAATAAATAAAAGATAATTCAATTCTAAAAAATTAATTTCCCCTATCCTATGCTTCCCAAGTGACAGGTCTCCCACAGTCCACAAGATAAAGTTTCTCATGCTCAAAAACGAATATAGATTTTTTTTCTATATCAGGTTTTGCACCTGAAAGACTGTACAGTATACACGATATTTCTTGATGGGGACAGGAGTTGAGCTATGTGTCCCTGTACTGGGGCTGGGAGATATGTGTGTCCGTACTGGGGCTGTGATATATGGCCCTGTACTGTGGCTGTGATATATATGTCCCTATACTGTGGCTGTGATATATATGTCCCTATACTGGGGCTGGGAGATATGTGTGTCTGGACTGGGGCTGTGATATATGTCCCTGTACTGTGGCTGTGATATATATGTCCCTATACTGGGGTTGTGATATATGTCTGCCTATACTGGGGATGTGGGGTATGTGCTCTTGATATATTTGATGGTTGTGTAATTCTGCATCATGTGTTTCTCCTGATTAAGAACATTGCATCTCCCTCCCCTGGACAATAATAGATTATAATCTTGGATCTATCATTTTGAATGTAGAAGTAGAATTACTCGTCACTCATGTTCTAGAATGTTGTTATTTTTGGCATACTGATTGAATAGATTATACATTAAACTAGGTCAGAAAGAGAAGGGCAGGTAGGTACATCAATTCACTTCCTTTTGGATCAGGGTTTGCTGGGCAGGAAATCAGAAAAAATTGCTTAAAACCAGTCATTCCTGATCCAGACTCTATTTAGAGAATGTCAAACACAGGATTGCTCCATAAAATATATTTCCACTGTTCACCTGTGCAAGGTAAGAAAGTATCTCTCGCTCACTGTCATTGTGTGACTAAGCAAACAGTTACTGAAGAAATCAGTTGCATAACTAACAATTCCTTGAAATTTATCTCAGTCATTTCTAACCATTTAAAAATAAAAGAAAATACTTTCTAGAAACTACAACGGTTTAAAGCAGCAAAACATTTTTTTATTTCAGGAGTGATGTAGGGGTCTTTGGAGCTGAACTGTGTTGCTTTTAGCTCCAGTGACCCCCTGCTTGCAGAGATACAGACCTTCACAGGGGCATTGGCACCTGCAGCCAGGAAACTTGTGTGTCCAATGAAATAGCAGCTTAAATGTCCCACATCACTCAGGCCAATAGGAAGCTGTGATGTCATCTCTTGTGGCTTCCGATTGGCCCGCCTGACCTGGACATTTAAACTCCAAAGAGATACCGGCAACCCATACGGAGGTAAGTATTTCTGGAAGCAGGGGTCCCCGGAGCTGAAATTAACGTAGACCACCTGGATTAATTCTGTATTTAAAAAAAAATGAAAAATGGTACATTGCTACATGTTTTTCAGCTTTAATGCAACAGTTACTGTAGCATTAATAATCAATGGAAACCACAAACTAACGTTTAACTAAATATTACATGTTAAAGGGAATCAAAATTACAGTATAAGCAAGGAAAATAATGAAAAATGTCTGATTTTTGTATTCAGCAGATACAAGTCCCGGCGTCAGTACATCGCCTGCATCAAGTACAACAAAAGAAAGTTCGACAATAGAGAGTAGCTTTAGTTCACTTGAACCTAACACAACCACCACACCTAGCACAACAAATGAAAGCCTAGGAACTCAGAGCATCTCCAATACACCTGAACTAAGTACGACAGAAGGAAGCTCCAGAATTGAGAGCAGCTACAGTGCGACACCTGGTCAAACTGTAAGAGATGGAAGTTCCACAGCTAAGATCATCATCAGTGAAACTCCAGAACTTAGTACATCTGAACAGAGGTCCACAACTGAGAGAAGCTCTAGTACAACACTTGAACCTGGCACAACAGAAGGGAGCTCCACAACAGTGAGCAGTTCTGCCACACCTGAACAAAGCACAACTAAACAGAGCTCCACAACTGACAGCAGCTCTAGTACAACACTTGAACCTGGCACAACTGAAGGAAGATCCACAACAGTGAGCAGTTCTACTACACCTGAACCTAGCACAACTGGACAGAGCTCCACAACAGAGAGCAGCTCTAGTACAACACATGAACCTAACACAACGGAAGGGAGCTCCACAACAGTGAGCAGTTCTGCTACACCTGAACTTAGCACAACTGGACAGAGCTCCACAACTGAGAGCAGCTCTAGTACAACACTTGAACCTGGCACAACTGAAGGGAGCTCCACAACAGTGAGCAGTTCTGCTACACCTGAACTTAGCACAACTGAACAGAGCTCCACAACTGAGGGCAGCTCTAGTACAACACTTGAACATGGCACAACTGAAGGGAGCTCCACAACAGTGATCAGTTCTGCTACACCTGAACAAAGCACAAATAAACAGAGCTCCACAACCGAGAGCAGCTCTAGTACAACACTTGAACCTGGCACAACTGAAGGGGACTCCACAACAGTGAGCAGTTCTGCTACACCTGAACTTAGCACATCTGGACAGAGCTCCACAACAGAGAGCAGCTCTATTACAAAACTTGAACCTGGCACAACTGAAAGGAGCTCCACAACAGTGAGCATTTCTGCTACACCTGAACTTAGCACAACTGATGGGAGCTCCACAACTGAGGGCAGCTCTAGTACAACAATTGAACCTGGCACAACTGAAGGGAGCTCCACAACAGTGAGCAGTTCTGCTACACCTGAACTTAGCACCATTGGACAGAGCTCCACAACTGAGAGCAGCTCTAGTACAACACTTGAACCTGGCACAACTCAAGGGAGCTCCACAACAGTGAGCAGTTCTGCTACACCTGAACTTAGCACAACTGGACAAAGCTCCACAACAGAGAGCAGCTCTAGCACAACACTTGAACCTGGCACAACTGAATGGAGCTCCACAACAGTGAACAGTTCTGCTACACCTGAACTTAGCACAACTGGACAGAGCTCCACAACTGAGGGCAGCTCTAGTACAACACTTGAACCTGGCACAACTGAAAGGAGCTCCACAACAGTGAGCAGTTCTGCTACACCTGAACTTAGCACAACTGAAGGGAGCTCCACAACAGTGAGCAGTTCTGCTACACCTGAACGCAGCACAACTGGACAAAGCTCCACAACAGAGAGCAGCTCTAGCACAACACTTGAACCTGGCACAACTGAAAGGAGCTCCACAACAGTGAGCAGTTCTGCTACACCTGAACTTAGCACAACTGAACAGAGCTCCACAACTGAGGGCAGCTCTAGTACAACACTTGAACCTGGCACAACTGAAGGTATCTCCACAACAGTGAGCAGTTCTGCTACACATGAACTTAGCACAACTGGACAAAGCTCCACAACAGAGAGCAGCTCTAGCACAACACTTGAACCTGGCACAACTGAAAGGAGCCCCACAACAGTGAGCAGTTCTGCTACACCTGAACTTAGCACAACTGAACAGAGCACCACAACTGAGGGCAGCTCTAGTACAACACTTGAACCTGGCACAACTGACATGAGCTCCACAACAGTGATCAGTTCTGCTACACCTGAACAAAGCACAAATAAACAGAGCTCCACAACAGAGAGCAGCTCTACAACACCTGAACCTAGCACAACGGAAGGGAGCTCCACAACAGTGAGCAGTTCTGCTACACCTGAACTTAGCACAACTGGACAGAGCTCCACAACAGAGAGCAGAACGAGTACAACACTTGAACCTGGCACAACTGAAAGGAGCTCCACAACAGTGAGCAGTTCTGCTACACCGGAACTTAGCACAACTGGACAAAGCTCCACAACAGAGAGCAGCTCTAGCACAACACTTGAACCTGGCACAACTGAAGGGAGCTCCACAACAGTGAGCAGTTCTGCTACACCTGAACTTAGCACAACTGGACAGAGCTCCACAACAGAGAGCAGCTCTAGTACAACACTTGAACCTGGCACAACTGAAGGGAGCTCCACAACAGTGATCAGTTCTGCTACACCTGAACAAAACACAAATAAACAGAGCTCCACAACCGAGAGCAGCTCTAGTACAACACTTGAGCCTGGCACAACTGAAGGGAGCTCCACAACAGTGAGCAGTTCTGCTACACCTGAACTTAGCACAACTGAACAGAGCTCCACAACTGAGGGCAGCTCTAGTACAACACTTGAACCTGACACAACTGAAGGGAGCTCCACAACAGTGAGCAGTTCTGCTACACCTGAACTTAGCACAACTGGACAGAGCTCCACAACAGAGAGCAGCTCTAGTACAACACTTGAACCTGGCACAACTGAAAGGAGCTCCACAACAGTGAGCAGTTCTACTATACCTGAACCTAGCACAACTGAAGGGAGCTCCACAACAGTGAGCAGTTCTGCTACACCTGAACTTAGCACAACTGAACAGAGCTCCACAACTGAGGGCAGTTCTAGTACAACACTTGAACCTGGCACAACTGAAGGGAGCTCCACAACAGTGATCAGTTCTGCTACACCTGAACAAAGCACAAACAAACAGAGCTCCACAACAGAGAGCAGCTCTAGTACAACACTTGAACCTGGCACAACTGAAGGGAGCTCCACAACAGTGAGAAGTTCTGTTACACCTGAACGTAGCACAACTGAACAGAGCTACACAACTGAGGGCAGCTCTAGCACAACACTTGAACCTGGAACAACTGAAGGGAGCTCCACAACAGTGAGCAGTTCTGCTACACCTGAACTTAGCACAACTGGACAGAGCTCCACAACTGAGGGCAGCTCTAGTACAACACTTGAACCTGACACAACTGAAGGGAGCTCCACAACAGTGAGCAGTTCTGCTACACCTGAACTTAGCACAACTGGACAGAGCTCCACAACAGAGAGCAGCTCTAGTACAACACTTGAACCTGGCACAACTGAAGGGAGCTCCTCAACAGTGAGCAGTTCTGCTACACCTGAACTTAGCACAACTGGACAGAGCTCCACAACAGAGAGCAGCTCTAGTACAACACTTGAACCTGGCACAACTGAAAGGAGCTCCACAACAGTGAGCAGTTCTGCTACACCTGAACTTAGCACAACTGAACAGAGCTCCACAACTGAGGGCAGTTCTAGTACAACACTTGAACCTGGCACAACTGAAGGGAGCTCCACAACAGTGATCAGTTCTGCTACACCTGAACAAAGCACAAACAAACAGAGCTCCACAACAGAGATCAGCTCTAGTACAACACTTGAACCTGGCACAACTGAAGGGAGCTCCACAACAGTGATCAGTTCTGCTACACCTGAACAAAGCACAAACAAACAGAGCTCCACAACAGAGATCAGCTCTAGTACAACACTTGAACCTGGCACAACTGAAGGGAGCTCCACAACAGTGAGAAGTTCTGCTACACCTGAACGTAGCACAACTGAACAGAGCTCCACAACTGAGGGCAGCTCTAGCACAACACTTGAACCTGGAACAACTGAAGGGAGCTCCACAACAGAGAGCAGTTCTGCTACACCTGAACTTAGCACAACTGGACAGAGCTCCACAACTGAGGGCAGCTCTAGTACAACACTTGAACCTGACACAACTGAAGGGAGCTCCACAACAGTGAGCAGTTCTGCTACACCTGAACTTAGCACAACTGGACAGAGCTCCACAACAGAGAGCAGCTCTAGTACGACACTTGAACCTGGCACAACTGAAAGGAGCTCCACAACAGTGAGCAGTTCTACTATACCTGAACCTAGCACAACTGAAGGGAGCTCCACAACAGTGAGCAGCTCTGCTACACCTGAACTTAGCACAACTGAACAGAGCTCCACAACTGAGGGCAGCTCTAGTACAACACTTGAACCTGGCACAACTGAAGGGAGCTCCACAACAGTGATCAGTTCTGCTACACCTGAACAAAGCACAAACAAACAGAGCTCCACAACAGAGAGCAGCTCTAGTACAACACTTGAACCTGGCACAACTGAAGGGAGCTCCACAACAGTGAGCAGTTCTGCTACACCTGAACTTAGCACAACTGGACAGAGCTCCACAACAGAGAGCAGCTCTAGTACAACACTTGAACCTGGCACAACTGAAGGGAGCTCCACAACAGTGATCAGTTCTGCTACACCTGAACAAAGCACAAACAAACAGAGCTCCACAACAGAGAGCAGCTCTAGTACAACACTTGAACCTGGCACAACTGAAGGGAGCTCCACAACAGTGAGAAGTTCTGTTACACCTGAACGTAGCACAACTGAACAGAGCTCCACAACTGAGGGCAGCTCTAGCACAACACTTGAACCTGGAACAACTGAAGGGAGCTCCACAACAGTGAGCAGTTCTGCTACACCTGAACTTAGCACAACTGAACAGAGCTCCACAACTGAGGGCAGCTCTAGTACAACACTTGAACCTGACACAACTGAAGGGAGCTCCACAACAGTGAGCAGTTCTGCTACACCTGAACTTAGCACAACTGGACAGAGCTCCACAACAGAGAGCAGCTCTAGTACAACACTTGAACCTGGCACAACTGAAGGGAGCTCCTCAACAGTGAGCAGTTCTGCTACACCTGAACTTAGCACAACTGGACAGAGCTCCACAACAGAGAGCAGCTCTAGTACAACACTTGAACCTGGCACAACTGAAAGGAGCTCCACAACAGTGAGCAGTTCTGCTACACCTGAACTTAGCACAACTGAACAGAGCTCCACAACTGAGGGCAGTTCTAGTACAACACTTGAACCTGGCACAACTGAAGGGAGCTCCACAACAGTGATCAGTTCTGCTACACCTGAACAAAGCACAAACAAACAGAGCTCCACAACAGAGATCAGCTCTAGTACAACACTTGAACCTGGCACAACTGAAGGGAGCTCCACAACAGTGAGAAGTTCTGCTACACCTGAACGTAGCACAACTGAACAGAGCTCCACAACTGAGGGCAGCTCTAGCACAACACTTGAACCTGGAACAACTGAAGGGAGCTCCACAACAGTGAGCAGTTCTGCTACACCTGAACTTAGCACAACTGAACAGAGCTCCACAACTGAGGGCAGCTCTAGTACAACACTTGAACCTGACACAACTGAAGGGAGCTCCACAACAGTGAGCAGTTCTGCTACACCTGAACTTAGCACAACTGGACAGAGCTCCACAACAGAGAGCAGCTCTAGTACAACACTTGAACCTGGCACAACTGAAGGGAGCTCCTCAACAGTGAGCAGTTCTGCTACACCTGAACTTAGCACAACTGGACAGAGCTCCACAACAGAGAGCAGCTCTAGTACAACAC
Organism: Ascaphus truei; assembly: GCF_040206685.1. NCBI lineage: Eukaryota > Metazoa > Chordata > Amphibia > Anura > Ascaphidae > Ascaphus > Ascaphus truei. The sequence continues at coordinate 52,566,592 of NC_134496.1, read as the reverse complement.
TTGAACCTGGCACAACTGAAAGGAGCTCCACAACAGTTAGCAGTTCTACTATACCTGAACCTAGCACAACTGAAGGGAGCTCCACAACAGTGAGCAGCTCTGCTACACCTGAACTTAGCACAACTGAACAGAGCTCCACAACTGAGGGCAGCTCTAGTACAACACTTGAACCTGGCACAACTGAAGGGAGCTCCACAACAGTGATCAGTTCTGCTACACCTGAACAAAGCACAAACAAACAGAGCTCCACAACAGAGAGCAGCTCTAGTACAACACTTGAACCTGGCACAAATGAAGGGAGCTCCACAACAGTGAGCAGTTCTGCTACACCTGAACTTAGCACAACTGGACAGAGCTCCACAACAGAGAGCAGCTCTAGTACAACACCTGAACCTAGCACAACTGAAAGGAGCTCCACAACAGTGAGAAGTTCTGCTACACCTGAACTTAGCACATCTCAACAGAGCTCCACAACTGAGGGCAGCTCTAGCACAACACTTGAACCTGGCACAACTGAAAGGAGCTCTGCAACAGTGATCAGTTCTGCTAAACCTGAACAAAGCACAAATAAACAGAGCTCCACAACTGAGAGCAGCTCTAGTACAACACTTGAACCTGGCACAACTGAAGGGAGCTCCACAACAGTGAGAAGTTCTGCTACACCTGAACTTAGCACATCTCAACAGAGCTCCACAACTGAGGGCAGCTCTAGCACAACACTTGAACCTGGCACAACTGAAAGGAGCTCCACAACAGTGAGCAGTTCTGCTACACCTGAACTTAGCACAACTGAACAGAGCTCTACAACTGAGGGCAGCTCTAGTACAACACTTGAACCTGGCACAACTGAAGGGAGCTCCACAACAGTGATCAGTTCTGCTAAACCTGAAGAAAACACAAATAAACAGAGCTCCACAACCGAGAGCAGCTCTAGTACAACACTTGAACCTGGCACAACTGAAGGGAGCTCCACAACAGTGAGCAGTTCTGCTACACCTGAACTTAGCACAACTGGACAGAGATCCACAACAGAGAGCAGAACAAGTACAACACTTGAACCTGGCACAACTGAAGGTATCTCCACAACAGTGAGCAGTTCTGCTACACATGAACTTAGCACAACTGGACAAAGCTCAACAATAGAGAGCAGCTCTAGCACAACACTTGAACCTGGCACAACTGAAAGGAGCTCCACAACAGTGAGCAGTTCTGCTACACCTGAACTTAGCACAACTGAACAGAGCACCACAACTGAGGGCAGCTCTAGTACAACACTTGAACCTCGCACAACTGACATGAGCTCCACAACAGTGAGCAGTTCTGCTACACCTGAACTTAGCACAACTGGACAGAGCTCCACAACAGAGAGCAGCTCTAGTACAACACTTGAACCTGGCACAACTGAAGGGAGCTCCACAACAGTGAGCAGTTCTACTATACCTGAACCTAGCACAACTGAAGGGAGCTCCACAACAGTGAGCAGTTCTGCTACACCTGAACTTAGCACAACTGAACAGAGCTCCACAACTGAGGGCAGCTCTAGTACAACACTTGAACCTGGTACAACTGAACAGAGCTCCACAACCGAGAGCAGTTCTGCTACACCTGAACTTAGCACAACTGGACAGAGCTCCACAACAGAGAGCAGAACGAGTACAACACTTGAACCTGGCACAACTGAAGGGAGCTCCACAACAGTGAGCAGTTCTGCTACACCTGAACTTAGCACAACTGGACAGAGCTCCACAACAGAGAGCAGAACGAGTACAACACTTGAACCTGGCACAACTGAAGGGAGCTCCACAACAGTGAGCAGTTCTGCTACACCTGAACTTAGCACAACTGGACAAAGCTCCACAACAGAGAGCAGCTCTAGCACAACACTTGAACCTGGCACAACTCAAGGGAGCTCCACAACAGTGAGCAGTTCTGCTACACATGAACTTAGCACAACTGGACAAAGCTCAACAATAGAGAGCAGCTCTAGCACAACACTTGAACCTGGCACAACTGAAAGGAGCTCCACAACAGTGAGCAGTTCTGCTACACCTGAACTTAGCACAACTGAACAGAGCACCACAACTGAGGGCAGCTCTAGTACAACACTTGAACCTCGCACAACTGACATGAGCTCCACAACAGTGAGCAGTTCTGCTACACCTGAACTTAGCACAACTGGACAGAGCTCCACAACAGAGAGCAGCTCTAGTACAACACTTGAACCTGGCACAACTGAAGGGAGCTCCACAACAGTGAGCAGTTCTACTATACCTGAACCTAGCACAACTGAAGGGAGCTCCACAACAGTGAGCAGTTCTGCTACACCTGAACTTAGCACAACTGAACAGAGCTCCACAACTGAGGGCAGCTCTAGTACAACACTTGAACCTGGTACAACTGAACAGAGCTCCACAACCGAGAGCAGTTCTGCTACACCTGAACTTAGCACAACTGGACAGAGCTCCACAACAGAGAGCAGAACGAGTACAACACTTGAACCTGGCACAACTGAAGGGAGCTCCACAACAGTGAGCAGTTCTGCTACACCTGAACTTAGCACAACTGGACAGAGCTCCACAACAGAGAGCAGAACGAGTACAACACTTGAACCTGGCACAACTGAAGGGAGCTCCACAACAGTGAGCAGTTCTGCTACACCTGAACTTAGCACAACTGGACAGAGCTCCACAACAGAGAGCAGAACGAGTACAACACTTGAACCTGGCACAACTGAAGGGAGCTCCACAACAGTGAGCAGTTCTGCTACACCTGAACTTAGCACAACTGGACAAAGCTCCACAACAGAGAGCAGCTCTAGCACAACACTTGAACCTGGCACAACTGAAGGGAGCTCCACAACAGTGAGCAGCTCTGCTACACCTGAACTTAGCACAACTGGACAGAGCTCCACAACAGAGAGCAGCTCTAGTACAACACTTGAACCTGGCACAACTGAAAGGAGCTTCACAACAGTGAGCAGTTCTACTATACCTGAACCTAGCACAACTGAAGGGAGCTCCAGAACAGTGAGCAGTTCTGCTACACCTGAACTTAGCACAACTGAACAGAGCTCCACAACTGAGGGCAGCTCTAGTACAACACTTGAACCTGGCACAACTGAAGGGAGCTCCACAACAGTGAGCAGTTCTGCTACACCTGAACTTAGCACCATTGGACAGAGCTCCACAACTGAGAGCAGCTCTAGTACAACACTTGAACCTGGCACAACTGAAAGGAGCTCCACAACAGTGAGCAGTTCTACTACACCTGAACTTAGCACCATTGGACAGAGCTCCACAACTGAGAAAAGCTCTAGTACAACATTTGAACCTGACACAACTGAAGGGAGCTCCACAACAGTGAGCAATTCTGCTACACCTGAACTTAGCACAACTGGACAGAGCTCCACAACAGAGAGCAGCTCTAGTACAACACTTGAACCTGGCACAACTGAAAGGAGCACCACAACAGTGAGCAGTTCTGCTACACTTGAACTTAGCACAACTGAAGGGAGCTCCACAACTGAGGGCAGCTCTAGTACAACACTTGAACCTGGCACAACTGAAAGGAGCTTCACAACAGTGAGCAGTTCTACTATACCTGAACCTAGCACAACTGAAGGGAGCTCCAGAACAGTGAGCAGTTCTGCTACACCTGAACTTAGCACAACTGAACAGAGCTCCACAACTGAGGGCAGCTCTAGTACAACACTTGAACCTGGCACAACTGTAGGGAGCTCCACAACAGTGAGCAGTTCTGCTACACCTGAACTTAGCACAACTGGACAGAGCTCCACAACAGAGATCAGCTTTAGTACAACACTTGAACCTGGCACAACTGAAAGGAGCTCCACAACAGTGAGCAGTTCTACTACACCTGAACTTAGCACCATTGGACAGAGCTCCACAACTGAGAGCAGAACGAGTACAACAGTTGAACCTGGCACAACTGAAGGGAGCTCCACAACAGTGATCAGTTCTGCTACACCTGAACTTAGCACAACTGAACAGAGCTCCACAACTGAGAAAAGCTCTAGTACAACATTTGAACCTGACACAACTGAAGGGAGCTCCACAACAGTGAGCAATTCTGCTACACCTGAACTTAGCACAACTGGACAGAGCTCCACAACAGAGAGCAGCTCTAGTACAACACTTGAACTTGGCACAACTGAAAGGAGCTCCACAACAGTGAGAAGTTCTACTACACCTGAACTTAGCACCATTGGACAGAGCTCCACAACTGAGAGCAGAACGAGTACAACACTTGAACCTGGCACAACTGAAGGGAGCTCCACAACAGTGATCAGTTCTGCTACACCTGAACTTAGCACAACTGAACAGAGCTCCACAACTGAGAAAAGCTCTAGTACAACATTTGAACCTGACACAACTGAAGGGAGCTCCACAACAGTGAGCAGTTCTGCTACACCTGAACTTAGCACAACTGGACAGAGCTCCACAACAGAGAGCAGCTCTAGTACAACACTTGAACCTGGCACAACTGAAAGGAGCTCCACAACAGTGAGCAGTTCTGCTACACCTGAACTTAGCACAACTGAAGGGAGCTCCACAACTGAGGGCAGCTCTAGTTCAACTCTTGAACCTGGCACAACTGAAGGGAGCTCCACAACAGTGAGCAGTTCTGCTACACCTGAATTTAGCACCATTGGACAGATCTCCACAACTGAGAGCAGAACGAGTACAACACTTGAACCTGGCACAACTGAAGGGAGCTCCACAACAGTGAGCAGTTCTACTACACCTGAACCTAGCACAACTGAAGGGAGCTCCACAACAGTGAGCAGTTCTTCTACACCTGAACTTAGCACAACTGAACAGAGCTTCACAACTGAGACCAGCTCCACTACACCTGAACAAATCACAACAGAAAGGATCTCCGCAAGAGAGACCACTTCTGCTTCAATATCCAACCCAAGTACAAATATAGAGAGGTCTACAACAGAGAACAGTTTTGGGACAACAAAAGAAAGCTCCACAACTGAAATTAGGTCAAGCACAACATCAAAACCAAACACAGCAGAGATTAGCTTCACAACAGAGACCAGCTCTAGTACAACAGCAGATTTAATAACATCTGAAGAGACCACCACAACTAAGAGCATTTCTGGGACTACAGCCAAATCCAGCGGAACTGAAGGAAGCAGCACAGTTAACAGCAGCTACAGAACAACATCTGAATCTAGCACAACCAAGGAAAGCTCTACAGTCGATAGCAGCTCAGGGACAACACCGAAATCTAGCATAACTGAAGAGAGATCCACAACTGGGAGAAGTTCTGCTACAACATCTGAACCTAACACAACTGAAAGGAGCTTCACAACAGCGTTCAGTTCTGCTACACCTGAACTTATCAAAACTGAACAGAGTTCCACAACTGGGAGCCGCTCTAATACGACACCTGAACCCAACACAACTAAAGACAGCTCCACTACTGAGAGCAGCTCCACTACACCTGAACAAATCACTACAGAAAGGATCTCCACAATAGGGAGCAGTTCTGCTACAACACCTGAACCAATCACAACTGAGAGGAACTCCACAACTGAGAGCAGCTTTGCTACACCTGAACTTAGCACAACCAAATGGAGCTCCACAACTGAGATCAGCTCCAGTACACCTGATTTAATAACAGCAACCAAAGGGAGCACCACAACAGGGACAAGTTCCAGAACAACACCTGTATTGATTACCACTAAAAGTATCTCCACCGCTGTGAATACAACAGCCACACAGGGCACTTTTATAACCAAACCAACAACAGGTATAACAACAACACCCCTACAACCTGTGAACATTACAACTTCAGAAGGAACCAGTACAACCAAACCAACAACACCCCTAGAACCAGTAAACACTACAACCACACAGGGTACCACCATTGTCACTAGATACACAACTGTGATAACAACTCCAGGACCTGTGAATACTACAGTAACAGAAAACACAAGTGTGACATCCCCTCTTGGTCCAGTGATTTCTACATCATACACAAGTGTGACAACACCTCAAGGACCTGTGATTTCTACAGCCACCTGGGTAAACTCTACAACTGCAGCCTTTACCACAATGGGTAAGTGTGTGATAGCGTAATATTGTTCTAATATCCTTATTTTGCTTTTGTGTTGCTGGATTCATTGTTTTTGCAAACATTCTTCATCCCAAACATCAGGCTCAGATCCACAAAGCTTTGTTAAGTGAGGGAATATAATGTCACGTTACCACAATCAGTCACAGACTGTGCAGTGAAACCAATAGGATTAGTTGGTGTACCATGTGACTGCTCTAATGTGACGTCACAGGTCTTATATAAGTCTTGAAACGTCTCATTTGACACATGGCTATGTTTTACTAGCCACTAAGGTGGGCAGCGGGGGTAGGTAGGTTAATGTTGATATTGATCCCTTTGTCGCCCTTTGCGATCCGCTAACTTCCAGCCTGAAGTAGGTAATTAAATTATTTGCGCTATTCTTGGCATGCATACCATTCTGATAAATATCCGAGTGTGATGAATAGCCGTTAATAGGAAGAAATGCCGTGTTTGGCCTCTTTTTTTTTTTTTTAATCGGATACGATATTTTTTATGGATCCAATAAAAAGTGCTTTATTTTTGGCAGTGAAACGTTGAAGTTTTGCACAATAAAAATAAGGCTATTTAATACCACATTTTTTGATTACATCACCTTGATGTATCCTCCCATGAGATCTATGTATCAACACACAGGGAAGTGTTAACACACTGGTGTATTTTTGTGTGCATAATTGTGTCCATTTGAAGAAATATTTATTTCACGCATGGTGCAGATTATTAGCCTGTTCTGACAGATATTAATTCCACTAATAAAAAGGAAAGGGAAATATGCCAACAGAATTTGATGTGTCCTATTATAATATGTACATCCCATAATGCCTAAATAACTTGTCCTATCGACACACAAAGAATCCCAGCTATTGTACAGTACATGGGAAAAGATTGCCCAGTGGTTTGTAGAACTTTTATTTGCACAATACACAGTTTAGACACTTTCTAGAGCTGGAAGACTCTGTATAACCTATTAACTTGAATTGACGATTAAGCCCTTCACCCAGAGACCATTGTCCACATATACTCGTAGGGTTCTCAACTCCAGTCCTCAAGACCCCCAACAGGTTAGGTTTTCAGGATATCCCTGCTTCAGCACAGGTGACTCAATCAGTGGCTCAGTCAAAGATGGAGCCACTGATTGAGCCACTTGTGCTGAAGCAGGGATATCCTGACCTGTTGGGGGTCCTGAGCCATAAGCCATTTCAGCATGTATGGGTACATATACCCCCACACTTCCCAGATCTCTACCTCCACGTATGATCAATGGAAATGGTCTGGTTCACCAGAATCCTCGGGGATAGAGCTCCCAGTCTTCCCCTGGTCAGACTAACTAGGTGAGCAAGGCAACACCAACTAGGGAGGAGACTCCCGGGTCACTGATTCACTTATGTCCTCCTCCCTCGGACTCTCCTTCCGGATAGGAATGGTAGAATCACTAGCTATGTTTGTCATTCTGGATCTGGCTCCTGCTCAGCCTCCAGGCAAAGAACGATACAGTAAGTCAGTCTTCCACCATACCTATGATGCATGCCATGCCAACTCTGCCATCCACCTCTTATGGCAGCCGGAACTGAATATGGCACCAATTGCAGGTTGCTTTACTAGTCTCCTACATGGAGGGTCCCACATGGGGAGCAAAGGAGCTTTTCCCTGTACGTACACCACAGGTGTAGCCACATACTTTTAAGGTCACGAACATTCAGTGCTGCTTCAATGGTAAACAGAATGGTGGTGGGATGCAGTGGGGACTGTATGCCGCCGGCTTCTTCTCACTGCTGTCTTCTCCCCACAGCTCCTGTGATATGCAATCCGCTCTGTGCCAACGGCCAGTGCTACATTGAGCCTGGCACTTCAACCCCTATGTGCAGGTGTAACAGCGGCTTCCGTCCTGCCCAGTCCGGGATGATATGCATAGGTATGTCACAGTACAGGGGGCGTTCTTTGTCCCTGGAGGTTGGACAATGCAGCGTGTTAAAAAACATTCAATCATTTTTTTGCTACTTGGATCTGACAGTGTACAGTAGAGGCAGCGATTATTCTAACAAAAACCAGTGGCAATTCCCCAAAAGACCCAGATACACCCAGGTACATTCTGAATACATTTCCTTAAACTAGCCCCAGCATTTCTGCATTGATTAATGGCCTATCAGATTAACAGCGGGGGTCCCTGGCAGTCCCATTCAAACTGAATTGGACTGCCAGGGATCCCTGCTGTGTTAATCCTATGGGTCGTTAGTCAATGCAGAAATGCCTTAAACGTGCCTCAAACTAGCCCAGAACATACCCAGCACATACCCAGCACATACCCAGCACACACCCAGCACACACCCAGCACACACCCAGCACATACCCAGCACATACCCAGCACATACCCAGCACATACCCAGCACATACCCAGCACATACCCAGCACACACCCAGCACATACCCAGCACATACCCAGCACACACCCAGCACATACCCAGCACATACCCAGCACATACCCAGCACATACCCTGAATGTAACCCGGCTAGTTTAAGGCAAATGTTAGAATAAGAGTTGCCTCTACTGTACATAGGGATGTACGTAGCTTAGTGGGATACTGCCTGAGATTGGGGAGATAAGAGCAGGTTCCTACCCATATATATTTAATAGTTTTTTTCTCTTGTACAATATTGACAGTGTGTGCAGAGCTGTACATATAACTTTTGCAGGGACAGGTCCCTGCCCCATAGAGCTTACAATCTATTTTTTGGTGCCTGAGGCACAGGGCAATAAAGTGACTTGCCCAAGGTCACAAGGAGCTGACACCGGAAATTGAACCAAGTTCCCCTGCTTCAGTGTCATTATTTTAAGAGTTAGTGCCTTTACTCACTGAGCAAAAAAACCCACATATGCACATATACATATATACACATATACTCGTATACACACATACACATATACATTTATACACCCATTCTGGCTCATCTCTCCATTGCCAATTCAAACTCCCACCCCTTTCCCTTTTCTCTAGCGTTTTACCCGGGATGGGTGCTTGGTAGAAATAAGCACAGCCAATTCCACCTCCCTTTAACAACATTATTATTCTGTCCATGCAAACACATAGGATCAGTAATACGTGTGTCACTACCGCACTGTGGTTACAATGGAGCTTCTAGTATCTGAAGCACAAGGTGTAAACATATGGGTTTGTAGGATGGCCAAGATAACAACGAGCAGCCAACGGGACTAGAAAGTCCGACATCCAAAGGCCCTTTTTTTACCCTCTCTGTTCTGCTCATAAAATGAATGTGGGACCATGTGGAAATAACAATTGCCCATCTAAACTCACTAAACCAGGACACAATAGTTTATGGAAGTGGCTTGTCCATCGTATCGCTTATTCTGTAGCTGTGACCCTGAGCCAGACAGTCACAGCAGTAGATGCTGAATGATGGTCACTGGCACGAAGAGTCAGGCTGAGCTGCTCATGTGTTACAGATATCAACGAATGTGAGCTGAACACCAACCGCTGCCAGCAACTGTGCTCCAACACCATTGGAGGATTCTCCTGCTCCTGCCAGGATGGTTTTGAGATACAACCGACCGATGGAAAGACCTGCAACAGTAATATGATCATTTTCATCTTCCTAATTTCATGTGTCTCTTACTCCTCCATAAAACACTGCTTTCTCTAGCACAGCCTGTGAAAACCAAAAACTAAAGGCACTTATTGCCCTTATATCACTTGAACTGCCTGATATGTATAAGAGGGAAGAGTATCTCTTCAATGTTGCATGTTCTGTGTGTTTTCCTTTTGCAGGAGTTGATCACTGTAAAGGTTTGCCCTGCAAACATGGACAATGCCGCAATGGTCTGTACAGCTTTGAGTGCATCTGTGACCCAGGATGGGAGGGAGCTAAATGTGATAAAGGTAACATAGGCCTCTGTGATATGTACATTGTAGTTCTGTATAAAACTAACTGCGGCTCTTAGTGGCCAACAAAGTTTACCAGTAGCTCATAAATAACATGGCTGGCCCACAAGGTCTCCTTCTTGGGTTCAGAGTCTCATGCATCGGGTCAGGTCTAACCATCCCAAGACATACAAGTCACATGAAAGAGATAAGTCCATCTCTACAATGCATGCTTGGGGGTGTCGGAGAAGTGCCTGAGGCTGACATTGTTTTTCCTTATTAGATGTGAATGAATGTGTGAGGAATAATCCCTGCAGCAGACAGGGCACCTGCGTGAACACAGAGGGCTCCTATACCTGTCTCTGTAAAGCTGGTTGGACCGGAACGACTTGTTTTGAAGGTAAAATGACAAGAAAATACAGATTATTTGGTACTGTATGGGATGCTTTTACTCTTTTTAGAACTAGTGCTTACAACTTTGCCTTCAGGTGCTTCTAACCTGCTACATAAGCCAATAATCCAATAAACATGGTCACCCCTCTATACCGGAACAGTTTACCTTTTAAATATTTGTATATGATTCATCCATTTTCACGCTCTTCAAGTGTTATTAGTTTTTCATTAGTCTCTGTCTGTCGATTGATTTTGTATTTACTGGTTTCTCATCATCGTGTGTCATGTGTGCCACGTGTGCCACGTGTGTAATGTGTCATGTGTGCCATGTGTGTTATGTGTGGCATGTGTGTCATGTGTTTCAGGTGGGGAGGGAAGGGGGAGAGGAAAGGGGGAGAGGAAAGGGGGGAGAGCATGTGGGGAGAGCAGGTGGGTAAGGGAAGAGCAGGTGGGGAGAGCAGGTGGGTAAGGGAAGGGGAGAGAGCAGGTGGGGAGAGCAGGTGGGTAAGGGAAGGGGAGAGAGCAGGTGGGGAGAGCAGGTGGGTAAGGGAAGGGGAGAGAGCAGGTGGGGAGAGCAGATGGGGAGAGCAGGTGGGTAAGGGATTTAGATACAAAAGTGGTAGACAGAAGACACTCTTTAGTAGAAAGAGGTGAGCAGGAGTTTATCAAGAAATTAGGGTTTATATAAAGAGGGGCAGAGGAGTTCCAGGGATATGACAGACTATTTAACAATAATGGTTGATATATTCATAATTCCAATTATGTTGGTATTCTTATTTTACCATTTTTACTGACAATTCTGTATCAATGCTCCATTAATCAACTTATTTTCCTCCTATACTGGAGTTTTCAGTCCTTTAAACTCTTGTCTGGAGATGATGAATGTGGGGTCTATGTATTAATGTAGATAAAAGTGTGTTTTGATGTAATGCTCATTTTTGTGGAGCAGAGCTGCAGCATTTATAAGAACATTTTTTTGGTGGCGCATTTTAAATTTACGCCACTTCAGATATGGCAGATTGCTTTGGGTAATTAAATTAAAAAAGAATAGGGCAGAGACGCAGAATGTGATACATCTCATTACAATCTGTGCACAATGTAATTCTCCCCCAACTCCTCCTACTGACTCTCCCCAAGGTGCAAGCTGGGGCTGAGAGATGCAGAATGAGATACATCTCGTTATAATCTGTGATCCACGTAACTGTCCCCCACTCCTCCCACTGACTCTCCCCAAATTGCAAGCTGAGGCTGATGGGGAAAAATTAGAGTAAAATATTTTGATACAAAGGCTCAGGCAAAAATGTCCCAGTTTTGTGCCAAAATTGTCTTGATACATAGAGCCCTTGAGCTTTAGATATATTATTCCAGTGCCCACATCCCACATTCACTGGGTATGTTCCTAATCCTTGTACCAGAAGCAGTTTTGACTGCTGGGATAATCTGGGATAATTGTCTAATTTTTGTTTTCAATATACCTTTCAGATGTCAACGAATGTCTCTCCTATCCGTGTGTACGCGGAACCTGCAAGAATACCATTGGAAGTTATACATGTGTATGTCCCGCCGGGTATACCGGTGTAAATTGTCAGACAGGTGAGAAGACAGGATTTTCTTTTTGACAACATTCCGCTTTATGTTTTAGGAGCACATACTATACGCATGTTTATTATTACTCTCTGATATCTACAATTCATTGCTTGTTCACAACTGTTCATGTTACTCTAGAGCTAAACACTAGCTGTTGTATCAGTCCTTGAGAAAACTAGATGCTTAGGTAATGGTGACACCTGGAGCAACATGAAAGGTTACTTGTACTATATAACCCAAGAAGAAACTCTTTGAATAGTCCATGCAGCTATAAGACCAGCATAGCTCGAGTCTAGAGGGAGCCCTCAAAGCTGATAAGCTATAAAATTGTATGTACTGTACAGTAGTTCCAATTTGTCGTAGGTTGTGGTACCTTACAGGAAACCAATTTAAAATGTATTCATAGATGTAAAAATAGTGAATAGTGCTTTCAGAAGCTCACATGTCCATTCTTCAAATGTAGTTTGTATGGTGGTTCAATCGCAGAACCTGCAGTATGACTGTAAATATTTGGTTTTGATTGATATTTTGTATCTCTTTTGATATCAGTTTTCTTCACTGAGTTTCTTTATCCTTGTTATTTTATTCACTATTATGATTTTCTTTGCACGCCTCCAGATATTGATGAGTGTCTGAGCAGCCCTTGTAGGAATGCTGCCACCTGCAATAATTTGGTCAATGCCTTCTCCTGCTCCTGTAGACCTGGTTACACTGGCAGGTTCTGTGAGATAGGTAAGTGACACTAAAGCTCTCTGACCTCACAAGCTCGTCCTCTAGGAGGTGTTGGGCATATGTATACATTTCAATAAGAGCAGCTCACAATATATACATTTTATATACTATCACTATTTTCACTTGCTATTTACTTTGATTTAAATACTGTTCACCCTAGGGTTACCTCTAGGATTCGAAGGGAAAGACATTCCTATTAGTGACGATATACAGTATTAGTTTAGTATCATTACCATTACCATTTTAAATATTGTGTGATCCATTTTGGCATCACAGGATTCTTGTTAGTTTATAACTTGTAGTTTAGAAGATTTAGTCATCGCTATGCGAATTAGGAAATGCCAACTAGGCGAAGGTTCCAGTAGCAAAGATGGGACAGGGTGAGTTAATTAGGATTTTAGTTGCTTCATGAGTGAGAAAAGGGAGTATCCTGGTGATATTTGGTACTATAGGTGGAGACGGCAGGACTTCATGAGGGACTGAATGTGAGGAAGGAAGTAGAGGGCAGAGTCAGAGACGACCCCTATGCAGTGGGTTTGGTGTTGATGAGATTATGGGTAGCAGAAGTATATATCATCTACATAAGACCTCTATAAGAATTAATAATTACCATAAGAATATAAACTGAGTATTTTAGCCAATTCATTTTAACATAGTTGAACTTAATGGACATGTATATTTTTTCAACCTCATCTACTATCTATATACAAGGAGCACATTGATGGAGGTTTGCCTGTAGGTACTGTAGGTGCCAAACACACAGTAAAGCAGTTAATTAATTAGCTATTCCTTAACGCTCTGGCTTCATTAACCGGTGTACAGAATAGAAACGGATCCTGTCACTGCTTTTCTAGCTGCATCTTCCTCTTGTTATTCCAGATATCAATGAGTGCGCCAGCAGCCCTTGCAAACGCGGTGGAATCTGCATTGATCAAGTGAACAATTTCTTCTGCTCATGTCCAGTGAATTGGGAGGGGAGGACATGCGAGACTGGTAACTTGTCACCCTTTGCCCATCTAACACATCATTTCCCTTTAGAATAATGCTGCAGGTGCAGTGTGTGTGTGTGCGTGCCTGCGTGTGTGCGTGCGTGCGTGTGTGTGTGTGTGTGTGGGGGGGGGGGGGGGGTTGCAATTTCTGAATGTCCGTTACAGATTAGGCTTCCCCTATAAAATAAACGTTGCCTTTCAGATGTGGATGAATGTCAGACAGGACGCAGCAGGTGCCACTCACTAGCTTCCTGCACCAACACCCCGGGATCATATTACTGCACTTGCAACCCTGGATATATAGGCGATGGATTTACCTGCAGAGGTAACACTCTTTGAGAGATCTGAGAGATGTTGGGCACTGTACAGTGTCATTTCCTGTTCTTCTTTCTCTCTCTTCCATAATCTTGGTCAGAACAACCATAATGCTTCCTAATCCTCCTATCACAGCACATTCCTTGGGTAATGTCACAGGGGTTAGGGCTCTATGTGAAGAAGTGTTCCTACCCCTTACTGTAACTGGTGAGGTCTTCAGGGGGGATACTTATTGTGCCTGCTTTTAATCTGCCCTGTACAGGATAGCCCTTATTGGGTATGCTATAGTACTAAGATAAAGTATTATAATTATTAGATAATGAAACTATACAAACACAGTGTAAGAGAGGGTACATGGACAGATACTTAGGGCTATGAGTGAGTAACTAACAATTGTCCATATCATACCATTCTGTTCTCAGAGGACCGCCTGTTTGAATATAAAAGTGGCATTAGAATAACCCAGCGGTATCGGGACTTCACCTCTCCTCTGATCAGTGTTCCCACGGGCTTTCCCTTTGGATCTAAGTTTTACAGCAATTTATATGTAAGTATTACAGAAAACAGCGGAAATGGGTATTAACCACAAGGTATTATTAGGGGAGGTGTAACATTCCCACAAGTTCACGGATCCGGTGGGGAGAGAGAGGAACCGACCCACTCTCTGGAGCCTATTTGTGTGGTGCTTTGAAGGCAGAACCCATTCCAGATGGTTATTACCGGTTGGGTCCGGTGTTCTGCACCAGTTCTTAGTGAATCCCACCCAGCCCATACTTTCAGCATAGAAACAGCCGATTGAAGACTAATTGGGTTGAGTAATCCTGCTGTTTCTCTGCCAGCAGGGGGCACCATGATACCATCTAGTGACCTTACTCATTTAGTCTTTCAGTCTGATCACTTATATTTTGATATTTTAATTAAAGACACCCCCTATGGTGTGAATTAGTTTCACATACGCAGATAAGATATGATATTGAATAATAACCCACTTACAATCATTGCAATGGAATGGTATTTTATGAGGACATGGCTATGCATAGCAACGGTGAGAAGAGGATTGATTAACTGCACAGAGACAAAGCTGGTGCCTAGATATTATATATATATATATATATATATATATATATATATATATATATATATATATATATATATATATACATGTAGAGGTATCAGTACCGTGTTAGCCGAGCTTCAATAATCAAAAAATAAATAGATTATACCGTTCTGTGGCTAACGAAATGCTTTTATTTGTGCGAGCTTTCGAGATACACTGATCTCTTCTTCCGGCATCAAATGTATATAATGAATTATAATTAATCAAAATGTGTGAATCCAAGGCTAAATGGTATATATCCATGGTACTGATTCACATTCACATCTTAACATTGGTGCCTAACGATAAGTATGAAACCCATATCCCAAACTAGTTTATGCCTTTCTCAGTGCCAACTATGCAGAATAAATAAGGCTCCCAATGTCCTTGTGTAACTCGCGTTCATCTGTTTGGGCAGTGATAGTTACAGAGTATCTTATTCCTTGTGGGCTGTATTGCATTGTCTGCCGGAGAGCAGCTCCCTGCTGTAATAAATACTCAAAGCCAGGGAGAGAAAGAAATGTCTGCATCCATGTTTGGATGTAATAAATGGAACTGCTCTTTTAATGATCTCATGCTTATTGACCTGTAACTGACACACCTTCTGTTTCCTGTTACACAACTTCTTCTTATCACCCACCTGTCATCAGCCTCAATATAATGACATAAAGTGCTGCCATATTTTATCAAGACTCTTTGTAATTATTTTGCTGCCAGGAGGGAATGAGATTGCAAATCAAACACTAGGGTGTGGTTTTATCAGCTCACAGAAAAGTGTCTTCTTTCTGTGGCTGGATCCAATAAAAGAAGATATTATTACAACAGCTTTTATCATCATCCAGTTATTATAAACCTGATATCATTGTTTGTTACATTGGAAGCAGATCATACATCAGGGGGTTCATGCGCACAGCCAGGGGTCTCAGCAAACAGTACATAGATATTAACATCACATTAGCCACACAGGGAAATGGAATGACAAGCTTTTTCTTAAGTTACCAGTGACTTCTATGTTGTAATTACTGAAATGAATCTGATTCCCCGTGCCTTTTATGTTGCAGTTCACAGACAATGGAGTTATTATGTTCCAACGTAATATCTATGAGCCCCGGTACACGTACAGTTATCCTTACAGCCGCTTCTACAGTAATGACCCGTATACACCGCCCATGGTGGCGGTTTTCTGGGCAGATGCTGATTTGTCCACAGGAATCGGGGAAGTGTATTACCAGGTGAGACCACTCAACAAACACCTAACATGTCACTGCGGGTTGTGGTTCCACCTACTGGTACTGAGTATCTCTATCTTATTTACAAACCTTAACTTTCACCATTTGTTATTTTAAGCAATGTTGTTTGTCTTTAAAGGGGTAATCCCTCCTAACACACAAAAAATAAACATTGTATTCACAACTCAACAAAGTAACTCCAGTTGTTCAAATCCTCATGGATTAAATTATAGTGCACAGAGCTCTTGAAACCTCGTAAATTTCTTCTTCAAGCGCACACACTTACATGGGTTGTTAGGCGTCCTACACTTGAAGAAGAAGCCAACGAGGGGGTGAAAGCTCTGTACATGATTTCCTTTATGTTCTGCGAAAAGGTGCCACAACAACAACAACTCCACAATGTAATTGACGTCATTAAACAAGTGTCATCATCCGTAAGCAAGTCCAGCTCAACACACAATGACATCACACAAAGGGGAGGAGCTAAAATACCTGAAACCCCTCCCATCTTTCAGCTCTCCGTGTCTACAAACTAACTTAAAAAGTGTCACAAAAGAATCATTTCAATTTGTTTTAAAAAAAAGCTTCATGCAAATCTGACCCCTAACATGTCATTGGTTTGAAATGATGTCTCCTGTTCTTCTAAAGCTACGGGCCCGGTCCTCCCTGCCGCACGGGCGCCTGGTGGCGCGTGCAGAGGCTACTGCCGCGATTGGAGGTCTGTAGAGGAGATCTAAGGAGACCGCGGGGGCATGACAGGGCATATCTGCCCTGCCATTTGCTGCGCGCGGCCATGTGACCACAGCACGGGATGATAACATTCTTGTCTTCCCTGCCAGAGTACGCGTCACAGCGCTTTGCACGCCCACACACACACAGCCACTGGGGCCTGCCCCATAGAGGGATGTGCTGTGTGTGTGGCGCACATCGTAGCGCACGCCGCCATGACCACCGAGGACTCAGGCTAACAATGTTATTACAGACTCATTAACAATAGTGACACCTGTATTTGTGCTGAGCTACACAGCCCAGATAGAAATGCTAATAGTGTGCTCTGTGCTATATAGGACATCCTGATACCAGGTGGATGTTATGCCGTGTTTCCTGCATGTGCTGGAGGTGGGTAATGGCCTTTTTTATATTAACACCTCTCTCTCTGTTTTTCAGACTTATGACTTCCAAAGCCCATCTGCGCTGAATACAGGTTTCAAAAATCAACTTGAAAATGAAATAAAGTCTTATTTTAACCCCTCCCCGACCTTCAAAGCCCTCTGGGCAATGAAGGTCACTTGGGAACGAGTGGCACCATATCCGGCACAATACTTTTCCTGGGCAGATGTAAGTTTATAATATGCACGGATACATATTGAACTGTACATTTTTTGGGCCCATATATGCCAGAAGACACCATACAGCCACTGAATTGGTCAACAGCCACTGAATTGGTCATCAGCCACTGAATTGGTCACTGAATTGGTCAATCTGTCACCGGGAGGAGACTCATGTTATAGCACTGCTTAGTGAATATGGCGGTAAATGCAAATGAGACACATTTGACGAAATTTGGGAATATGGTGAAATTTGCTTAAAAACACCTAGCAGAGAATGTGATCAGTCCCAGTCACAAGATTTAAGAGAAAATCATTAACAAATCAGCTAATACTGAGTCGAGTGTGCTTTCACTTTTGTTTTCACTATGAACCCCTATTTATTTAAGACATCGATATTACAATAGCAACAGTTACATGTAATAAACGGGGTTAGAAACCGATACTGAATTACTGTTACTGTTACGAGTTTTCACACTGACAATCACATTTACAATGACAGTGTTATTACTGTATGTTTGAAACCCACCGAGTTATACGCCTGTTAATGTAGTGAAAAGAAGCATGTTTTCTGATACATTTAGCCCTGTTTGAGATCTTTGTTTGACACTTTCCTTATAGACCAATACCTATCAAGCTGTTTTAGTCACCAATGGGATCTATTCTTTCTGTCTGACGCGTTTTGAGGATGGAGGAATGAACTGGAGATATAACGTACTCCCTATGTATTACCTGCCCAAAATGGGCTATTTCAGGTATGGATATAAAGCGATCCAGTTTGGTAATAAGTGGAAATAAAGTATACCGCAACCAAACATGATAGACACAGTGTTATATAGTTCAGCATTTATTACAATACCATGTATTATTGCTAAGTGGGACTGCTCCTTTAACCCCATCACTGCCAGAGGAACCTGCATATTGCTTGTCCCTCTGGCAGCAAGGAGGTTAAACTAACAGAGAATTCAACCCCAGTAGTGTTGTCTTAGCTCCATGTCAGCATTGGCTTTAATTCCAGTCCAGGTTCTGGGATAAATTTACCATAGACGTGCAAAAGGTTCCAGGGACCAAATGGTTATCGGGAGTGGGGAGGTGGCGACTGTCAGAGACAGGGTGATACTTTGTGTTTGTGTTTACTCTGCGGTCTGTGCTTTTACTTTCAGTGGGGAGCCTACACCTTTCAATTCCCCAAACAACTTCCCGGCATTCAATGACCCTCAGACAGAGCCCTCTGTCAGCCTCCAGCAAAGATACACTCCAGATCAGTACGTGGGATACAACACAAGTAAGGACAATGATAGGTGTGCTTCATACCTGATGCCAGGAGCATCTGCGGCGCACAACCAAAGCCACTCCAGCAATGAAAGTGTTACTTGCAGAAAAACAGACAACTTTCCATGTGTATTTTAGCCGAGCTCTTTCAGAAGAGCCTGATTTAAACAAAGGTGGTTACAGTATTGTGAGGCCTTGAGGATGGGGGGAGTTGGTTAGGGTCTGAAAATCTACATCATGACTCACAAATAAACACAAAAGGCTATAGTTGACCGATCAGAAATGTATCAGAACCTGATTTCTCTTCTCTCCTGATCACAGATAAGAAAGGGTTTGGGGCTTATCGCTTGGAGAGTAACACAGCGAACACCAGAACTCCCCGCCAGCAATGTCTGAACTGGTATTACAGTGAGCCGTACCCATACTGGTCCTTCAATACCCGGCCCTGTCCCTGCTCCTGGTGGCAGGCCAACTTTGATTCCTCATTCACCTCTTCCAATAGGTTACAGGGATATGGCTACCAACAGAAAAATACAGGTTAGTACCTTTATCCACCTACAGCACTCACCTTTTTGTATCATTCTGCGGGGGAGTAAAGGTGCCTGAGTGTTTCGCTCAGAGGGTCAGCCTTAGGTACTCTTGGGAGGAATAAAAGTTGAAACATTCCCTGTCACTTTTTCCTTTCTCTGTATTTCTCTCTCTCTCTCTCTCTCTCTCTCTCTCTCTCTCTCTCTCTCTCTCTCTCTCTCTCTCTCTCTCTCCTCTCCTCTCCTCTCCTCTCCTCTCCTCTCCTCTCCTCTCCTCTCCTCTGCTCCTCCCTAATGCCACAGAGACCTCTGTTGCGAAAAACGTCCCAAGCAGCAATGCTATAATAATAGAATCATTTTCTGAGCTGTCCATGGTGCTGCGGTTCTGCAGTACCATGGACATCTCAGATAATTATTACTATTTTTATTATAATTAATATACTGCATAGCACAATTATTAAGTGGAACAGCTCTGTGCCTAAGAACCTGTCCTCTAAGTGAGATAACACGGGGTAAAAGGCTTTAACGGCTTTATTGGGAACTGATGTGATTCCCAGGATATTGACTAGTAAAGACGGCTCACGTTGTAATCACATCTAATTCTCCTTCTGTTATTTTGTTGCAGATTTATATCTCTCCTTCCAGAGCTCATTTTCCTCCTGGTACGGTGGAGGTACAAGATGTTACTATAACTATTTCGGGAGTCTTGTTTATGGAGAGAAAGAAAGATACTTGCCAACCCCTTGGACATATGAGAACATTTGGTTCTGGTGGTGGAACCCAGACCTTTATTACTCGCGTTATCAGACGTTTTGGGGGACAACTTTGCCTAAACTAAGAAATGAATACAAAGGTAATCGGATATTAACCACATTAATACCATTTGCTTGTTCATTCGTTACTTGTACATGTAATTACTCACTGGTATCAGTGTTTTATTGGGTGTTTTATAAGGTACAATACAGTATGTGTAGAATATTATAAATATTTGTATGTTCTTCAGAGCTGGATAAGAGGAATTATTTTAGCCAAATCTATCTATCTATCTATCTATCTATCTATCTATCTATCTATCTATCTATCTATCTATCTATCTATCTATCTATCTATCTATCTATCTATCTATCTATCTATCTATCTATCTTAGATACAGACCAGGGTAATGCAGTTGATGTGGTCTACTTAGATTTTGCAAAGGCTTTTGATACGGTTTCACACAAGAGGTTGGTGTACAAAATAAAGAAAATTGGACTCAGTAATAATATATGCACCTGATTGAAAACTGGTTAAAGGACAGACAACAGAGGGTTGTCATAAATGGAACTTTTTCAGGTTGGGCTAAAGTCGTGAGTGGAGTACCTCAAGGATCGGTACTGGGGCCCCTGCTTTTTAACTTGTTTATTAATGACCTTGAGGTTGGGATCGAGAGCAAAGTCTCCATCTTTGCTGATGATACTAAATTGTGTAAGGTAATAGAATCAGAGCAGGATGAAATTTCTCTTCAGAAGGACTTGGAGAGACTGGAAACGTGGGCAGGTAAATGGCAAATGAGGTTTAATACAGATAAATGTAAGGTTATGCATTTGGGATGCAAGAATAAAAAGGCGACTTACAAATTAAATGGAGATATATTGGGGGAATCCTTGATGGAGAAGGATTTAGAAGTGCTTGTACACAACAGGCTTAGCAATAGTGCCCAATGTCATGCAGTAGCTGCAAAGGCAAACAAGATCTTATCATGCATCAAACGGGCAATGGATGGAAGGGAAGTAGACATAATTATGCCCCTTTACAAAGCACTAGTAAGACCACACCTTGAATATGGAGTACAATTTTGGGCACCAATCCTAAGAAAATACATTATGGAACTAGAGAGAGTGCAGAGAAGAGCCACCAAATTAATAAAGGGGATGGACATTCTAACTTATGAGGAGAGGCTAGCTATATTGGATTTATTTACATTAGAAAAGAGGCGTCTAAGAGGGGATATGATAACTATATACAAATATATTCAGGGACAATACAAGGAGCTTTCAAAAGAACTATTCATCCCACGGGCAGTACAAAGGACTCAGGGCCATCCCTTAAGGTTGGAGGAAAGGAAATTTCACCAGCAACAAAGGAAAGGGTTCTTTACAGTAAGGGCAGTTAAAATGTGGAATTCATTACCCATGGAGACTGTGATGGCAGATACAATAGATTTGTTCAAAAAAAGGTTGGACATCTTTTTAGATGGGAAAGGTATACAGGGATATACCAAATAAGTATACATGGGAAGGATGTTGATCCAGGGATTAATCCGATTGCCAATTCTTGGAGTCAGGAAGGAATTCAATTTTCCCCTTAATGGGGTTTTTTGTTTGCCTTCCTCTGGATCAATAAGTAAGTATAGATATAGAATAAAGTATCTGTTGTCTGAATTTAGCATAGGTTGAACTTGATGGACGTACGTCTTTTTTCAACCTCATCTACTATGTAACTATGTAACTATCTATCTATCTTCTTCTTCTTTAAGTCTTGTCTCATTTATTTATCGGGACAAAGAAGCAAAATAGCCACATAGATGGGATTTCACGTTTATTATTCACAAATAATTCTCATTAGTGACAGGAGTTTTTAATGTAATCCACTAATGTTTTTCACTGATTCCAGAGAATGCATTTTCCGAGATTCCTTTAAGCATGTAGTAAAGAGATTCCTACCCCCAGGAAATGTACAGAAACTCGGCCTACGTACAGATGTAGCATCTTCTATCTATTAGCAGCGGCAACTGGGGAACCGCGAACCAAACGTCGAGCGTTCGCAGCACAGTGCTTGGAAGGGCGGAATAGCCCATCAAGATTAACCCAGCAGGCTTCGGAGTGCTCTGGAATCCCCACGACCAGACTTAATGGCCGATGAGGATTACACAGCGGGCGTCCCTGCTTCTGGAGGAGACGCGCTGTAAGAGTGAGACAGGATCAGTCACTCTCCCTGCGCACCTGTAAAAGGCGATCGCGCAACTTTTATTTTAGTAACATACTATTGAAGCAGGGGGTCTCCGGAGCTGAGCCGCATTAATTTCAGCCCCGGGGTCCCCCTGCTTCCCGAGTTACAGGCTCAATTGGAAGTGTTTGTATCTCCTGTGCGTTTAAATGTCCTGGTCACGTGACTTGGGAGCATTAAACATGCAGGGAGATACCGGCACCCCATACAGGGGCTTGTAACTCAGGAAGCACGGGGTCCCCGGGGCTGAAATTAATGCGGATCAGCTCCGGAGACTCTCTGCTTCAATCCTATAATATTAAAATAAAACCTGCGCGATGGCCTGTTAGAGGTGCACAGGGATAGTGACTGATCCTGTCTCACTCTCATAGCATGTCTCTTACAGACTGATGCAGGAGTCCCATTCAGAAGCAGGGATGCCCGCTGTGTTACTCCTGATTGGCCATTAGTCTGGTCGCAGGTATTTGAGAGCACGCGGGTACCAGGACCGTACCAGTGGTGGATTCCGTGCCGACCAACCATCGTGCTACATCTGTAACCTACCCCTCCTCCGGAGCAGGAGCAGTGAGCCGTGTATCATTACTCTGTGGTGACTCTCTCTTCTCTTCTCACAGTGAATGAGGTAGATCCATATAACAACTGCTGCAGAGACTCTGGGTCTTACTCTCTCTGCGCTATGTATAGAGAGAAGAGGCCCGTTGACTACTGTTTTGGATACATTCCACCACGCATAGGTAAGCCCTGGAGTTTGTCTTAATTAATGTTTGTCGCACTTGTTTGAAAACACTAAATTTTGTGGGTCGCTATAAACTAAACATATATTTTTGTTTCCTATGTAAGGATTTTTCTTTGGAGACCCTCACATTAACACACTGGACGGTGTGCAATACACCTTTAATGGTCTGGGCGAGTATATCTTGGCCAACGTCAAGGACGAGAATGATACAATGATCTTCAGACTCCAGGGCCGCACGGCCAGAGCCGGGAATGGAACGTCCCAAGCAACTAACTTTGTGGGGCTGGCAGCAGAGATAAACAGTCAGACCCAGGTAAGGTTTGTGTGCGGGATATATAAGAGTATCAGAGATAAACAGTCAGACGCAGGTAAGGTTTGTGTGCGGGATATATAAGAGTATCAGAGATAAACAGTCACACCCAGGTAAGGTTTGTGTGCGGGATATATATGAATATCAGAGATAAACAATCAGACGCAGGTAAGTTTTGTGTGTGGGATATATAAGAGTATCAGAGATTGTATCACATTTTGGAATGTTTGTTAGACATGGTTATTACTGACAATGCTACAACCTGTTATACACATTGGTAATTCCTACAGGCAAAGTTATATATTTATAATAAAAGGTGGGCACTTTTATGATTTAGTTTTTAAAAAAGTAAAAAGTTTTTTTAAAAACATGGTTTTGGCTCTAAATATGTTGTGTTTTTGCTTTTTCCCATAACTGTTTGTTTTGCTATTGAAGTTTTACCAAATTATGGGGGTGAAAAAAAGGAAAGATAAAGCTAAAATAGCATAATAACGCATGAAAAATGTTTAAGATATGGCAACAAACCCCCCAAGTTCTTAGCACCAATCACAGCTCCAAAGTATTGATTGACAATTGTCCTGGTGTTCTCGTTTTGATTCTAAACACCTTCAGGGTTCTCCTTTGGTATTTGGTTTTGGAATGTAAGGTTCTGGTTGGCTTAGATTTCGCACACTGGGGTCTGCCCACGTCTCAGTTATAATGCTACAGTAAATCCTTAATGTTCTGTTATTGCAGCTTGATGCAGTGATTAATGTATACAATAGCCTTCTGATAACAGGGAATTAAACAGAAACAGGAGTGGAAAACAATAACCTATAATTAGTCCTGACCCAGACATCAATCTCAGGTTCTTATCTTTCTCAGGTTGAATGGAAAGTGTTTGATGGAAATTCAACAACTGTGAGGATTAATGGTACTGAATTTACAGTGACGGGTAAGATTCTATTTCACACGAGTTACAGTTATACATTGCTCTGCAATTCTCTTACAATGGGATTCATTCTGAATTGTTAATAATAAACTGTTTAGTGATATTAAACCATATCCTTATCGTATCTATACCACAAGGATTAAACAATATCCTTACTGTATCTATACCACAAGGATTAAACAATATCCTTACTGTAGCCGTAACACAAGGATTAAACAATGCATCTTTTAATATGACATGTGTTTTCTCTATACTAAGAAAATGTCACATACATTGACAAATTCACCTTGGAGAAGACAAACCAGAACGAAGTCAAAGCGTCTTTTGATGGTGGAATCTCACTGACCGTTTCGGCTAAGTTGGGAGCTTTGAGTTTTGTCACAAGTTTGGATTCTTCATATAAGAACAAAACAGAAGGCCTTCTGGGTAAGTGGTTTCTCAGCAGGCAAATAAATAGCAAATTATATTTTATTATTGTGATAATTAAACTACAAGGAGAAAAGGTCTCACCTGTGAGAGCGAGACAAGTAGGAGTTTAGTTTTGCTGATCTACAGTATATCTTATAGCTCCTGTAAATCCCATAACTCACAAGTCACATCACACTATTGTTCTTGTGGTTGTGGTCATAAAACAGGGATTTCCTTTCTTCTTGTCTGACTTTGTTACACTTATTGGATTATAATTCCCTGTACTGTTATTAATAATACAGTTATTATTACTGTTTTGTCTCCTTTGTGAAGCACTGATTCTGAATACATTGTGGGCACTATATAAATAAAGACATACATATATACACTAGTACCCTATAGATGTCACATATACTCTCCTGTTGTTGTTTTCATGATTGATACAGTATCTTTCACTCATGGATTTATTCCTCCAATTTAATCCTCATAGTTTTTATTGTCTTCCATGCATCTAGTAACTCTTTGCAACTCTTCCTATTGCTCCATGTAAACACGCCCCAAGTTTCTGCTAACACAGCAAGAAACCAATCTGAGAAAAGAACCTCCATGATTTAGAGATAAGAGATACATGTTCTCAGGGGCCATCGTAGTGTCAGTTTAACAGCAAAACAGATGCCTGAGGTTTGAGGTTCAGCCTGGGCCCTTTCTGGCAATCTCAAAGAGATTTTATTATTTCTTCATGTTCTTGACTCTATTTATTTAAGATGTGTGGGATATCACAACGCCAACTTCTCAGACAGGGTGCAGATGAGCTATTTATTGTATCTTGGACATATGCACTGGTAGAAGAGATTCAATAGCACATATAATATTTATTTACATTATAATATATGTCATTATTCTAGGTGTCTTTAACGATGATAAAACGGATGATTTCACGGCAGCTAATGGATCACGGCTGCAATACAATGGAGAGAAACTCCCCAACGATTCCCTCATCTTTGAAATTGGAAAGACCTGTAAGTGTCTGTATTTAAGCTTCTTTTACAATAGATACATTGTTATCTTTTCCACTAATAGCAGGAGCACACTACAACCCAACTACATATGCTCATAGTTTGGAGTGAAGGTAAATTCTGCCTTAAAAGTCTTTCCTTAGAATGTGAGCTTTTCTAGGTCCGATTACCTATTATATTAGTATGAAGAAAACTGTTCCAATAATAACAATATTAATATTCAGGAACCCCTGGTACTAGTCTATTCTTACCTAAGCAAGCATTTCCCTGACTAATAGTGACTACTTCTACCTGCGGAGGAAAAAGAAAGGTTATTTTTATATAAAAGACTGTGTTGCACACGGTAACTGAACCCTCGTAGTGCAGGTCCCATCATAATCCAGTTAATAATAATTAGACTCTAAAGTGACCATTTTCTTTCACAGGGAAAACCACCGATCTAAGCAGCATCTTTGCCTACAATGCCACGGAGGGAGAATCGTGGCTCACCTACAACAATAACAGCTTTGTGCCCCTGTTTTATGATGAGCTGCTGTTAATTAGTAACCCGGCCACCATTCAGAGAGCGAATGAAACCTGTAAAGGGAATGATGAGTGCATCTTTGACATCTTGAGTACAGGAGACTTTGCAGTGGGACGAGCCACGCTGGAGAACGCTAAATCATTCACGGAACAGAACAACACCATGAGTAAGAGGGAACCCCCAAATTCTCATCTACAGTGGAGATCTCACTCTGTTACATGTATTTGCACAAGTCTAAGGGTGCAATAAAAATCAAAGAGTTCTGTGACAATAAGAGGAGGCACTTTTTTCATATAACCTTTAGGCCTCGGTCCCAGTGTCTACTGCTGTGCGCAATGGGGCCGGTGTCAGCAGCTGCCTGCGCATGCGCGCGTGTTATGATGCGCTACCAGATTTTCTGCCAAGAAGAATTTTGAGAGTAGGGGAGGTTCTGTGCTGCAGAGAGTAGGGGAGGTTCTGTGCTGCAGGGAGTAGGGGAGGGTCTGTGCTGCAGGGAGTGGGGGAGGTTCTGTGCTGCGGGGAGTAGGGGAAGTTCTGTGTTGCAGGGAGTAGGGGAGGTTCTGTGCTGCGGGGAGTAGGGGAAGTTCTGTGCTGCGGGGAGTAGGGGAGGGTCTGTGCTGCAGGGAGTGGGGGAGGTTCTGTGCTGCAGGGAGTGGGGGAGGTTCTGTGCTGCAGGGAGTAGGGGAGGGTCTGTGTTGCAGGGAGTAGGGGAGGTTCTGTGCTGCAGGGAGTGGGGGAGGTTCTTTGTTGCAGGGAGTAGGAGAGGTTCTGTGATGCAGATTAATACATTGCCAGTTATTAGAATGAGCTGATTAAAGAATCGTTACCAAACTTTTCTTCTGCAATGTTTCCTTCTCCAGATAACTTTCCTCCCAATATAACCGGCCCGTCCACTCTAAGCACAGCGCTGAACACACCTGTGACAGTGTATTACACAGCCACGGACCAGAATAATGACACCGTGGTGTTCTCTCTGCAGACAAACTCCAGTGATATAAATATAACAGGTAAGAATATTATAAACATAAGTATCCAATGTGCACTCAGAATACAGAGGAATCCTCTCCTGCTTATCTCCTCTAACAGACATATGTACAAATTGAAATGTAATAGAGATTATATGAGATCCTATAACACTGAAACACAGTCCCCAGTACACACCGTCCTTCTGTTTCCATTTCTATGTTGAGCTACCTGCAGGAGCTGGTCAGCTTCACGTTAGAGGTCCATACTGTGTCATCTCAGCACCGTTTCAGTCATTATTCCATAGCCTGGTCTCTGTTTTGTGGTTATACAGAAAGTGGAGCCCTGGTGTGGAATCCGACCAGCTCGGCACCAATTATCGCCATCATCCAAGCAAATGACTCCAAAGCAGCTTCTGAGATAGTTCTCACCCTGGTCCTGTGTAACTGCACCAACAATGGCAGCTGCTTCTATAACAAGACAACGAGTGTGGAGAACAACACAAACTTCAGGGTAAGTGGACACATTAAGTGGTAGTGGGTATTTTCACCAGTGTAACACTCATTGCAAATCAGGTGAGATTAGCTAATTTAAAACCAGAGACAGAACATAAAACACAGACAATTTTGGCCAAAAATGTCAAACTAAAAGACCATTTTACTTAATAGATATTTATACATATATATTTAGGCACTGTACCGTGTATGAGTTTCACTGGATGTGCTAAAACTGAGCTTTGTCTGTGTTTTATGTTCTGTCTCTGGTTTTAAATATATATTGCCATGCTCAGTAGCACTCCTCTGTGACACTCATATGCTTATATATATGTTGTGGTTATTTTGGGGGTTCAATAGGAGCTTGTTAGGTGTCCAGTATATTTCACAATTGTGTTTCAGCTAGTCTTGGCTGATTGGAGGTTGGCAACCTCCTACTTAATTTAAGCTCACCCCCTCCCACATTTAAATGGTTAAGGGCTCACTCCATAGCATCTTCCACACAGGGGAACTTGTTTGCTTGCAGGATGGTTGTGACAACTCTAATACAGAGTGCTTTTCCTGGTAATGTACAGGTTAATAAAGGCTTCAATCAGACTTAGAACTTTGCAACTAATATTGACAGATTTACTATAAATCATTCTTCCTGTTATTACACAGGTTATTAAGAATTTATATTAGCGTTAGGGACCCCTGAATTGTGGTCTGCCGTGAAGTTGGCTCAGGGGCTTACAACAATTTTGGCCAAAAATGTCAAACTAAAAGACCATTTTACTTAATAGATATTTATACACATATATTTAGGCACTGTACCGTGTATGAGTTTCACTGGATGTGCTAAAACTGAGCTTTGTCTGTGTTTTATGTTCTGTCTCTGGTTTTAAATTTATATTGCCATGCTCAGTAGCACTCCTCTGTGACACTCATATGCTTATATATATATGTTGTGGTTATTTTGGGGGTTCAATAGGAGCTTGTTAGGTGTCCAGAGATTAGCTAATGTCAGAATTCCTTGTTCAGAAAAGGTCACAGACCCTGATAACTCAGGTTTGTCACGCACAGAATTGATGTAATTTACAATAGACCTCTGATTTTATATTGAAATTGGGGAAAGGACAGAAACTGCATGGGTTTATTTGTATCACTAGTCCCTGAATGTGTAGTTTGTGGCTGATTCTCTGCGCGTTGGTCCTTTCTCTGCAGGTTGCAGGCTGTAACTGCTCTGCTGCATGGACAGGAATGTTCTGTGAAGAGGATCTGGACTCCTGCTTGGAAAATAAATGTTATGATAACAGCAGCTGCAGGGATATAAGAGCCCCGGGGGAAGGGTTTGCATGTGGGCCCTGTCCTTCTGGCCTGAGTGGAGACGGAATAAAGTGTGCTGGTAAGGCCAAATATCCCTTCCTCTCTTTCTGTGGCATGGGGCCCAAAATAACAGCATTGTACCTACAGAAATGACTACAATGAAAGCAGCGATGGCTGTTATCTGACAGCCTGGGTGCTGCTTTGTATCTTTGTACTCGTATCATCTGGGAGTTTCACCCGGTGTCGTACATGTCTGTGCCTACCAATAAGAGCCCCTCGGAGCCTGGATATTCCCTTGGAATCCATACGTTCCACGGGTTCCCAGTTCTCTGGGTGGCCCAAAGGAGGCCTGGAGTACTAACTCTGCTACTAATCTTTAGTACTCCGGCATTAACTCTTTCACACACAGAGGGGTGACCGTGTGCAGAGCATGTTCATGTGATGTTCAGAGGCAGAGGGGTGTGCAAAGCATGTTCATGTTAAAAGTCTCTGAAAGTCTTTATTTACTTCATGGTTCAGGAAAATATTCATATTTGGGTTCAGAAAAAGATTTAGTCTGATTGGCTGCTGTGCAGGAAGATGCTGTATTCCTTTAACAGGAAAGAAACGTTCAATTAAACGTACATTGTTACTAGAAATGTACTATGTATCTGGAACTGTTTTATAGTAAACTGAATATATACAAAAAAATAGTATTGTTTTTTAAAATATTTGAATGTATTTTTTTATCCAGATATAAACGAGTGTTATCTCAACACGTCAAGTTGTGAACAAATTTGCACCGATATTCGTGACGGATACAACTGCAGCTGTGACGCTGGATACAAAGTGAATGAATTCAACCACTCCAAGTGTGACGGTAACTGTCATTATCTATTCTCTACGCAGCTCCCCTTCCTGCTCAATCACATCCATGCAGCAGCAGCAGCAGCAGCAGCAGCAGCAGCAGCAGCAGCAGCAGCAGCAGCAGCAGCAGCAGCAGCAGCAGCAGCAGCAGCAGCAGCAGCAGCAGCACTACTGTGTGTGCATCTCTCACCTTCCAGCCTGAAAGTGTCCCAATACACAGACTGCTCTGACTTTCCCCCAATAGCTACCTGATTTTAGAGGTCATTAGAGGTCATTAGAGGTGGCCAGGTGTAAAGGCAGGAGCTATTTTAACATTTTCTTTTTATCTCTCACTTTTGATAGTAGAAAGTACAGTCATACTTAGCACTAGTTTATGCTGCTGCATCTCAGACATGCAGGTGACTCATGGTGTTTCCTGCTTGCTCTGGATTACCTAATTGCGCAGTGTCACACAGTGCGGACAGGAAAGAGTGTGCTTCTGATTTATGATACAGTAGATGTGGGATCTCTGTACTGTTTGCCCCTTTGTGCAGCGTTGGAAATCTGCATTCTGTCCTCTTCCCATCAGACATTGATGAATGTGCCGTGAATTCCACCTCTCCATGTGCTGAGAACGCCCACTGTACCAATGTGCCTGGGAACTACACGTGTCAATGTAAAGCTGGGTATACAGGAGTCGCCTCCCGGCTGTGCGTTGGTGAGTACTGTGTATACCAGCTCTATGTGTCCTTCAGGGCTCAGCTCTCTCCTGGCATCAGAAAACATACCAGGGTGTAGAACCATGAGAAGTACAATACACGTGCTGTCAGGAATCGTAACTCTAATGGTGCAATTGCACCTAGAAACATCTATTGGAGAAGCAGTTAAACATCTATTCGTTGTTAATCTGTATATACATGTAAACCTTTCTAAGTTTAGTTCTGAAAGTCAAACAAATATCACAGAATTCATACAGTACACACTGCTTTAGTGCACGGCCCATTCATAACTGAGGGGGGGGGGGGGGGGGGAAATGCTGCAGTGAATTCAAAGCTGCAATAATAACATTTCTTGCTACATTCTTATGTAACCCCTCTATTTCCACAGTCTATTTGTGCTGTGGTGGGGGCCTGAGTCTTTCCTCCCTTAGAACACCACAATTGGGCCCTTTGAATGAAACCAGACGAGATCCGTGTATATATTTACCAGTGATTTCTGACCCCTGGGTAACCTTAACCGGTGTCCCTTACATGTTATACACCCATAATATATACAATATACTGTACATCTGCAACTCACAATAAAAAAGGACGCTGCACTATTGTCCATTTTATTAGCCCCGGTGTCCAATATGGAAGCCTCTTAGGCCAATATTATTACCAGCACTGCTTTGGAGCTCTTACCATGTATTGGCATGTAATTGCATTGCAGCCAGTTAAGGGTTCAACATTTGTGATGTGTGTGAGTGATTTGTAAAGGATACACAAGTTGCAAGAAAAGGCCTCCCTGATGTCTGTGATCCTGTTCCACTTTGACAGCCCAGCAAGTATCTGGCTCTCTCTTGCTCTGGGCACTTCTCCTCTCTCTTTCTCTGTGTGTAGAGAATGTGTTTCCTGCTGCTCTCTCACTTTCTCCTTGGCAAGCAGTCTCCTGCAAGCCTCCTCTTTCACCTCTCTGAGTGTCAGGCTGTCTCACTGCAGCCCCTTTCACTGTCACCTGGGCTGTCTCTGTGTGTGCCTCTCAGACTGTCACTTCTATCTCTGTGTCTCTGTCTCAGAATGGCAGTTGGACTCTCTCTGCATCTAGACAAAAGAATGTCCAAGCACACCAAAATGTGTAAAGTTAGTATAGGTGTGTATAGTTGGTCCAATGGGACCTAAAAAGTGAGAAATCATATATATTAAATATATTGAATATCCCAAAATGTGGGCAGTACATAGGACACAGTGCAATAATGTGAGTGTATAGGTGAAGTTATACAAACACCAACCAAGTAAATATTAATATACTAACTTCCCTGTGGGAAAAGAGGGTCGCTCTGTGTCTCTCAAACTGACCGCTTGTTTCAACATTCCATCTGTTCTTCTTCTTATCCAATCCTATCTCTGCGGTCATGTTCCAGGCAGAACAGGCCCTTATTCTGTATCGAACCATGTGATAGGTGGAGCAGATTATATATTGCCCACAGTATACATACAGGGTCTACACATATGAAACTCAGTGATTAACTTTTTATAATCCATAAATATTTCCCTAGTACAACAAAATAGTGGGCATTTTCAGAGTGAGATGTGTGATCAGGGAGAAAAAAGAGCTTAAGCTGATCTGATAAAAAATGTTACAGCCAAATAATATTTGAAGAAAATCCCAGGAATTAATAGGATTGTTAAAAATATTCAGTACTTTTACCTTACACTGGTTTTCAGGTTCTACTGAGAAATAACATTATAATGCTTATACTCTTAAGATGGCAAACGGTTACGATGTCTAAATCCTACGGTGTGTGGGAAACCAGCAGCCATTGTATATACTCCCAAAAACACAAAACATAACTGTAAAAATATTGCAGCATTACAGAATGACGAAGTGAAAATAAATCCCATTAGAAGTTAAAGCATCACATTGGATAACATGGAAAGTCTGGCTAGGACATCACACGAGCAAAACATGTGCTTTCAAAATGTAGTATCAGAGAAAATAAAAACAGAACTCAAGGGCATTTGATATTAAATGTAAGTAGTCCCTGAGTGCCAGGTCAGTGGAAGCTCCTAACAGCACAGTGACTGAGGATCCATCTCTGTTTGCAGATATCAATGAGTGTGCAGACTCTAACTCAACAGTCTGTCCCACCCAATCCATCTGTATCAACACCAATGGCAACTTCACATGCGACTGCCTGTCCGGATACAGCGGAGCCAACTGCACAGGTGAGATACAGCCACTGGTAGAGCCAAGCAGAGGTAGGTGTGTCACACCATGGTGGGCCAGGCAAGGTTCAAATAATACACAGCTTTATTAGGAGACATAATACAAACAGCACCGGGGCAGTTTAAAGGGAAGATGTCAGCACTTCACAGATAGGTAATTTGCTCAATGCGATAAGTAGCTTGTAGTGGGATTCAAACCGATCTGCTGTCTGTCACTTCACGGGCCAGATCCTTAGCCCAGTCTCTGCTACACAGGCCTACAACATATTGCCTAGCAGTATGTCTATTACTTCCGATGACAAACAATGTGTAGGGATCCCATTAGCAGAGATGGAGGTACTGTAACATATAGATGCCACAGGTGGCAGCCCCTTCAGGGGGTTATTCGCAGTCGGGCAGACAAACGAGCCACTAAATAAATCACCCAGTGTGGACAGGAATAAGGGGTGTGCGGTCCGTGGCACTGAGTATCCAAAGAGCAGATACGTGTAAGAAAACAGAAGCTGGTTTAATCCAGAATTAATTTGTGTCCTGATGCCAGTCAGGAGAACAAAGTCACCATCTTTACTGGAAATAGGCGCAGGACTCAGTTATAAAGTCAGACTTGTATTGAAAATATTATATTACTTGGATCATTTAAACATTGTTACCTCCAGTGTTACTCAGATACACACACGAAGATACCCGTTGTACCTATGATGACCAGAGGTCATCCAACAAGCAGGAGCACTTGGGCAGCTAAAGGGAACACAAAAACAGAGACGCCCGGGCGCAGCACAGACACAGAGCGGACAGGTCCCTATAGCTGTACTCAGTGCTTGTGAGGGGAAAACATCGCTGTGTGCACTGTTACCCCCGCAGGGACAGCATAGACTAGCTTACAGGGACCTCTATCCAGCTCCGTTTCCCACCCTCTCCCTCCCACTGTGTATAGGGGTATGTTTTGAGGGTAAGAGTTTAGCTGGAGGAGTTGAGTATGCATTACTGTGCTTAAAGTCCCACTAGCCATAGACTGACTCTGTGTTCTGGCTAAATGTGTGCAATTGCTGTGTAGACACTAATACTGTGTTTCACACTGACCCTACTGTTCTACTTGTTGGTTAAGTTTGGGTTACCATACCCTGAGCCATCCGAGCTAACGGGATTGCCCTATATTGGTAGTGTTTATTATAGGTATACAGTATTACAGTGCTTTATTAACAGCATTATAGTGCTTTCTTAACAGCATTATAGTGCTCTATTAACAGCATTATAGTGCGTTATTAACAGCTTTATTAGTTTAATACTTTTTTTAGACATTCTCTTTGTTCCGTCCTCATTTTTTAATGCATACCCATTAAATCTGATTTTAAACATAATGATATCCACGCTACTATCTGGACCTCCGTTCACATCACCATATTTTCTCATTGGTGACAGTTTTATATAGAGTAATTGTTTTCCCCTGACAAGCACTGGGTGCAGCTTTAGGGACGTGTCCGCTCTGAGTGTCTGTGCTCCGCCCGGGCGTTTCTGGTGTTAATCCTCTAATCCGAAGAGACCGTGATCTATCAGGTACTTTGGAAGCTGAATACAGTAACATATATACATGTCCTCCGCATTCCCCAGTGGCTGGGTCTGTATAGTGAGTGCCTGTATACTGTTTTCTCAGTCCCCAGTGGCTGGGTCTGTATAGTGAGTGCCTGTATACTGTTTTCTCAGTCCCCAGTGTCTGGGTCTGTATAGTGAGTGCCTGTATACTGTATTCTCATCTTCTCTTAGTAAACTTGGCAATGATCAGGATGCTCCAATTGGCGCCATAGTTCTTCTAGTTCTATCTGTTAGCGAATCTTACTTTTAAAGGCCCCGAGGTCCCTCCCCTTATCTGGTTATTACAGGCACCTGCCAGTCTGTGTATAGCCTCATTCTGACATGTTATCCATTCCTGGCCATTGTAAACACTGGTGCTCACTGTCTACTCATTCAAACTGGCGCTTTGACTTTGCAGATATTGATGAATGTGAGGGAAATGCGACCTCCTGTCCGTTGCATTCCACGTGTACAAACACACTCGGCTCCTACAGCTGTGTCTGTGACTTGGGCTATGAGAGGGAGAACTGCACAGACATTGATGAGTGTTCCAGGGGCCTGGACAACTGTAGCAAGTGGGCAGACTGCAACAACACTGCTGGGTCCTTCAGCTGCTCGTGCAGGAGCGGGTACTCCGGGGATGGGGTGCACTGTGAAGGTAAGTTTTGTTACAGGGGGCTATATCTTGTCACATATAAAAACCTGCTCCCATAGAGTATTATACCACTTATGTTGTGATGTGTGTATCCAACACCGGACTCAAACACAACGCTAATGTAAAGTGAGAATTATAACATTTCTGCAACAACCACATAGGAGATTAGAAAATGATGCTTTATGAATGTGCCAGAAAGATAAAAGGAACCAATGAACGATATCAGCTAATGGTAAATTCGTCTTCCTTTCAGATATCAATGAGTGTCAGCTCAATACCTCTTCATGTTCCGCTAATACAGACTGTCAGAACACAAATGGCAGCTACCAGTGTCCGTGCAAGGCTGGGTTTGAACCTGTGAATGGCTCTTGTGTAGGTATGTACAATGATTGACCCCTTCACTGCCAATGTGTTGCAAGTTGCTCTGGCAGTGAGAAGGGTTGAATGCTTATTAACACTTTGCCTATTGACAAGATGTGCACAAGTAGTGGGCAGTAAGCTACGGCGGTCCTACTAACCTCATTGCTACAGCAACATGGCAGGTTGCAGCGTTTACATTGACGGATGAAGAAAGATCTGTGTGAACTCTGGTCTGAATGCGAACTGCAAATCTACTCCAGCTGGACCCCAAATATGGTTCAATGCTTATTTATCTCTGCTCTCACAGCTCGGCAGGAGGGAGGGAGCCGCAATGTGCCTGATTGTCTGGGCCAGGGGTGCTCAACTCCACACCTCAAGACCTCTGAATATTTGCTTCATTAGATGGGTGCAAATAAATGTCCCATCTTTCAGTGATATATCAAACAGTCCATAGTCTGGTTCCTTCCTCAATTTATTCAGAGACCATAGAACACATTTTTCACAGCCTCATTTCGGTAGTTACATCCGGTTTTCAGGCATATAGCATTTAATTATAGAGTGGAGAATCAAATGATTCGGCTTCAGCGTGGTGATAATGATTCTGGATTCTATACAGTACATCCAAGTACAATCTTTATACATTTTCCTTAACCAGTCTTAACCTACAGTAGCAGTCACCTATAGAAATGGAATCAACGCTCTCTAATTAACCTAAAAGATAAACTAGGGTGCAATGGGGTGAATGTATATAGTAGAGACAGTAGCAATCACATGTCTTTCCCGCAGTCAGACAAATGTCCTTAGTCATCAACGTTAGAGCAATGTTTCTTCATTTAGCAACATTTACTTTTATTTACCTATCTCCTTTCTTCGGTCACTAAGTAACTATAGGATTAACTGTGTTCCTAATCTTTAAAACCAATCTCTATTGTATGTTTTTACTAACTAACTATTTCTAACCACCCCAATATCATTTGTAATTTAATACTAAATTCCTTATTTTAACTAGTTACACGCTGAATATATATGTATAAAGACAATATAGCGCAATTATTATTCAGGCTTGAAATTGTCCTATCTTCATTCGCCCGCCCCCAACGGTCAGGTTTTAAGGATATCCCAGCTTCGATTGAGCCACCTGTGCTGGGAAATCCTTAAAACCTGGCCTGTTGAGGGGGCTTGAGGACTGGAGTTGAGCACCCCTGGCCTGGACCTTATACATTTAGGTTGATGGAAACTGGAGCTCTGTGAACATCTAGTATCCATGACCTAGACGTGTGTGCTGTTCTATGTCCCCATTTCCATTGCATGAGAAACTCACCAAGCATCTGGATGTATTTTGTTGCAGATGCTGATGAATGTAATAATTCTACACTGCACTGCACAGCTGCGGGAGAAGAATGTAGGAATACTGTGGGAAGCTTTAGATGTGATTGCAGCACAGGCTTCAGCAGAGTGAATGGCAGCTGCAGAGGTTTGTGGAGACGCTCTCTCTCTACAGGATGTTATTAATAATCTGGCACAGCAATCACACAGCACACCGGCACTTTCTCGCAGTATTCCTCGCCTCCAGAGCGCACGCTTCCCCCCTCTGTCATTTAGAGGCTTGGAAGGAGAGGGAGGCTAAGCATGCCGGACTTTTAATAAATAATTAAATTATAGTTAAAACATTTATTTTATAATTATACAATACAATACAGTATACATATGTACTCACACGCTGCTCTTTTTCCCATATCTTCTTTATTTATCATTTGATTTTAAAACATTGAAATGCATTAATTTTTCTCTATATTAGAGACCCCTCGTATTGTGAGGCCCTAAGGTGTAGCTTCGTTATCTTATGTGCAAACACTGGGGGCCATAGGGAACACTTCCTACTCACCCCAGTATCACTGCAGCTCACTCTGGGTTATAGGGAACACTTCCTACTCACCCCAGTATCACTGCAGCTCACTCTGGGTTATAGGGAACACTTCCTACTCACCCCAGTATCACTGCAGCTCACTCTCGGTTATCGGGAACCCTCCTACTCACACCAGTATCACTGCAGCTCACTCTGGGTTATAGGGAACACTCATACTCACCCCAGTATCATTGCAGCTCACTCTGGGTTATAGGGAACACTTCCTACTCACCCCAGTATCATTGCAGCTCACTCTGGGTTATAGGGAACACTTCTACTCATACTCACTCTGGGTTATAGGGAACACGTCCTACTCACACCAGTATCACTGCAGCTCACTCTGGGTTATAGGGAACAATTCTTACTCACCCCAGTATCACTGCAGCACACTCTGGGTTATAGGGAACCCTTCTACTCACCCCAGTATCACTGCAGCTCACTCTGGGTTATAGGGAACCCTCCTACTCACCCCAGTATCACTGCAGCTCACTCTGGGTTATAGGAAACCCTCCTACTCACCCCAGTATCACTGCAGCTCACTCTGAGTTAAAGGGAACCCTCCTACTCACCCCAGTATCACTGCAGCTTACTCTGAGTTAAAGGGAACCCTCCTACTCACCCCAGTATCACTGCAGCTTACTCTGAGTTAAAGGGAACCCTCCTACACACCCTGCAGCTCACTCTGGGTTATAGGGAACCCTCCTACTCACCCCAGTATCACTGCAGCTTACTCTGAGTTAAAGGGAACCCTCCTACTCACCCTGCAGCTCACTCTGGGTTATAGGGAACCCTCCTACTCACACCAGTATCACTGCAGCCCACTCTGGGTTATTGGAACACTCCTACTCATACTCACTCTGAGTTATAGGGAACCCTCCTACTCACACCAGTATCACTGCAGCTCATGCTGGTTTGCAGCACCTGCCTTGCATAATTGGGCAGCATGGAATTCCCAAATCCTGGACTGGATTTCCTATTATTAGCCCCAGCTGGTGTTCTTCCAGCTAAAACTGCCCCGCTTCTATATACATATTATATTTATCATTTTAGTCAACACCAAAGCATAAGTCACTGTGCCTCATTAAACACCAAAACATAAGTCACTGTGCCTCATTAAACACCAAAACATAAGGCACTGTGCCTCATTGAACACCAAAACATAAGGCACTGTGCCTCATTAAACACCAAAACATAAGGCACTGTGCCTCATTAAACACCAAAACATAAGGCACTGTGCCTCATTAAACACCAAAACATAAGTCACTGTGCCTCATTACACACCAAAACATAAGGCACTGTGTCTCATTAAACACCAAAACATAAGGCACTGTGCCTCATTAAACACCAAAACATAAGTCACTGTGCCTCATTACACACCAAAACATAAGGCACTGTGCCTCATTAAACACCAAAACATAAGGCACTGTGCCTCATTAAACACCAAAACATAAGGCACTGTGTCTCATTAAACACCAAAACATAAGGCACTGTGCCTCATTAAACACCAAAACATAAGTCACTGTGCCTCATTACACACCAAAACATAAGGCACTGTGCCTCATTAAACACCAAAACATAAGGCACTGTGCCTCATTAAACACCAAAACATAAGTCACTGTGCCTCATTACACACCAAAACATAAGGCACTGTGCCTCATTAAACACCAAAACATAAGGCACTGTGCCTCATTAAACACCACGCCTTTATACCCTTTTGCTGTCAAACACAAGGTACTACAATGTTTTTCAAGCCCCTCAATCAGCATAATCCTATTTCTCTGCTATTTGATGTATAAGAAAGATATAAATGGATATGTTTGGGATTTTGACAGATAACGATGAGTGCGCCGATCCAGGGAATAACAACTGCTCCAGTGATGGGATCTGCTCTAACATCGCTGGCTCTTTTCACTGTCAGTGCGGTGCCGGCTACGTTGGAGATGGTGTGAATTGCACAGGTATGGAATGGATAAATGTGACACGCTGCGTGGGCTAATATGCATGCGCACCGAGTCCTTTGTGGCTGCAGTGTTTGGTGTGTACACAGTTCTGCAACACACAGATGGTCCTTTCAGACCTATAGTAACATGTGTTCACTAATGAATGGCTTGTTCCACTGCAACCTGCCTTTTGTATTCCAAACATTAATATCCTACAAACATTAAAAGGAGGAATGGGTTTTTTTGAACCACTCTGTGAGCTCTCTTGTAATTTTAACATTTAGATAAATACATGTATTGAATTTTTGTATTTTTTGTTTTTCAAGTTGCAGAAAATGCTACAAGTACAAGTGTCCCCCAGACGACTTCGACAGTAACAGCTGGAAATGACACAGCGACATACACTGTCACTCCCACACCCCCTGTGACAAATGGAACCATCACAGGATATTCAACCAGGCCGGACACAGCAACAAGCCAGGGGGTGGACACTAACACCACATCTGTAACATCAGGAAACCTGACTACTCCGACATCTATAACATCAGGAAACCTGACTACTCCGACATCTGTAACATCAGGAAACCTGACTACTCCGACATCTGTAACATCAGGAAACCTGACTACTCCGACATCTATAACATCAGGAAACCTGACTACTCCGACATCTGTAACATCAGGAAACCTGACTACTCCGACATCTATAACATCAGGAAACCTGACTACTCAGGCATCAGTAACCTCAGGAAACCTGACTACTCCGACATCTATAACATCAGGAAACCTGACTACTCAGGCATCAGTAACCTCAGGAAACCTGACTACTCCAGCATCTGTAACATCAGGAAACCTGACTACTCCGGCATCTGTAACACCAGGAAACCTGACTACTGCGATACCTGTAACATCAGGAAACTTGACTACTCCAGCATCTGTAACATCAGGAAACCTGACTACTGCGGCATCTGTAACATCAGGAAACCTGACTACTCCGATATCTATAACATCAGGAAACCTGACTACTGCGGCATCAGTAACCTCAGGAAACCTGACTACTCCGACATCTGTAACATCTGGAAACCTGACTACTCCGACATCTGTAATATCAGGAAACCTGACTACTCCGGCATCTGTAACATCAGGAAACCTGACTACTCCGGCATCTGTAACATCTGGAAACCTGACTACTCCGGCATCTGTAACATCAGGAAACCTGACTACTGCGGCATCAGTAACCTCAGGAAACCTGACTACTCCGGCATCTGTAACACCAGGAAACCTGACTACTCCGACATCTGTAACATCAGGAAACCTGACTACTGCGGCATCAGTAACCTCAGGAAACCTGACTACTCCGACATCTGTAACATCAGGAAACCTGACTACTCCGGCATCTGTAACATCAGGAAACCTGACTACTCTGACATCTGTAACATCTGGAAACCTGACTACTCCGGCATCTGTAACATCAGGAAACCTGACTACTCTGACATCTGTAACATCAGGAAACCTGACTACTCCGACATCTGTAACATCAGGAAACCTCACTACTGTGGCATCAGTAACCTCAGGAAACCTGACTACTCCGACATCTGTAACATCAGGAAACCTGACTACTCCGACATCTATAACATCAGGAAACCTGACTACTGCGGCATCAGTAACCTCAGGAAACCTGACTACTCCGGCATCTGTAACACCAGGAAACCTGACTACTCCGACATCTGTAACATCAGGAAACCTGACTACTAAGACATCTGTAACATCAGGAAACCTGACTACTGCGGCATCAGTAACCTCAGGAAACCTGACTACTCCGGCATCTGTAACACCAGGAAACCTGACTACTCCGACATCTGTAACATCAGGAAACCTGACTACTAAGACATCTGTAACATCAGGAAACCTGACTACTGCGGCATCAGTAACCTCAGGAAACCTGACTACTGCGGCATCAGTAACCTCAGGAAACCTGACTACTCCGGCATCTGTAACATCAGGAAACCTGACTACTGCGGCATCTGTAACATCAGGAAACCTGACTACTGCGGCATCTGTAACATCAGGAAACCTGACTACTCCGATATCTATAACATCAGGAAACCTGACTACTGCGGCATCAGTAACCTCAGGAAACCTGACTACTCCGACATCTGTAACATCTGGAAACCTGACTACTCCGACATCTGTAATATCAGGAAACCTGACTACTCCGGCATCTGTAACATCAGGAAACCTGACTACTCCGACATCTATAACATCAGGAAACCTGACTACTCCGGCATCTGTAACATCAGGAAACCTGACTACTCCGGCATCTGTAACATCAGGAAACCTGACTACTCCGACATCTGTAACATCAGGAAACCTGACTACTGCGGCATCTGTAACATCAGGAAACCTG
The DNA here is from genome assembly GCF_040206685.1 of Ascaphus truei. NCBI lineage: Eukaryota > Metazoa > Chordata > Amphibia > Anura > Ascaphidae > Ascaphus > Ascaphus truei. The sequence goes on along the minus strand of NC_134496.1, from coordinate 52,524,885 downwards.
ACTACTCCGACATCTGTAACATCAGGAAACTTGACTACTCCGACATCTGTAACATCTGGAAACCTGACTACTCCGACATCTGTAACATCAGGAAACCTGACTACTGCGGCATCAGTAACATCAAGAAACCCGACTACTCCGACATCTGTAACATCAGGAAACCTGACTACTCCGGCATCTGTAACATCAGGAAACCTGACTTCTCCGACATCTGTAACATCAGGAAACCTGACTACTGTGGCATTAGTAACATCAGGAAACCTGACTACTCCGGCATCTGTAACATCAGGAAACCTGACTACTCCGACATCTGTAACATCAGGAAACCTGACTACTCCGACATCTGTAACATCAGGAAACCTGACTACTCCGACATCTGTAACATCAGGAAACCTGACTACTGTGGCATTAGTAACATCAGGAAACCTGACTACTCCGACATCTGTAACATCAGGAAACCTGACTACTCCGGCATCTGTAACATCAGGAAACCTGACTACTCCGACATCTGTAACATCAGGAAACCTGACTACTGCGGCATCAGTAACATCAAGAAACCCGACTACTCCGACATCTGTAACATCAGGAAACCTGACTACTCCGGCATCTGTAACATCAGGAAACCTGACTTCTCCGACATCTGTAACATCAGGAAACCTGACTACTGTGGCATTAGTAACATCAGGAAACCTGACTATTCCGACATCTGTAACATCAGGAAACCTGACTACTCCAGTACCTGTAACATCAGGAAACCTGACTACTCCGACATCTGTAACATCAGGAAACCTGACTACTGCGGCATCAGTAACCTCAGGAAACCTGACTACTCCGGCATCTGTAACATCAGGAAACCTGACTACTCCGACATCTGTAACATCTGGAAACCTGACTACTCCGACATCTGTAACATCAGGAAACCTAACTACTCCGACATCTGTAACATCTGGAAACCTGACTACTGCAGCATCAGTAACCTCAGGAAACCTGACTACTCCGGCATCTGTAACATCAGGAAACCTGACTACTCCGACATCTGTAACATCTGGAAACCTGACTACTGCAGCATCAGTAACCTCAGGAAACCTGACTACTCTAGCATCTGTAACATCAGGAAACCTGACTACTCCGGCATCTGTAACATCAGGAAACCTGACTACTACGGCATCTGTAACATCAGGAAACCTGACTACTCCAGCATCTGTAACATCAGGAAACCTGACTTCTCCGGCATCTGTAACATCAGGAAACCTGACTACTACGACATCCGTAACATCAGGAAACCTGACTACTCCGACATCTGTAACATCAGGAAACCTGACTACTCCCGCATCAGTAACATCAGGAAACCTGACTACTCCAGCATCAGTAACATCAGGAAACCTGACTACTCCGACATCTGTAACATCAGGAAACCTGACTACTCCGGCATCTGTAACATCAGGAAACCTGACTACTCCGACATCTGTAACATCAGGAAACCTGACTACTCAGGCATCAGTAACATCAGGAAACCTGACTACTCAGGCATCAGTAACATCAGGAAACCTGACTACTCCGACATCTGTAACATCAGGAAACCTGACTACAGTGGCATCAGTAACCTCAGGAAACCTGACTACTCCGACATCTGTAACATCAGGAAACCTGACTACTCCGGCATCAGTAACCTCAGGAAACCTGACTACTCCGACATCTGTAACATCAGGAAACCTGACAACTCCGGCATCTGTAACATCAGGAAACCTGACTACTCCAACATCTGTAACATCAGGAAACCTGACTACTCAGGCATCAGTAACATCAGGAAACCTGACTACTCAGGCATCAGTAACATCAGGAAACCTGACTACTCCAGCATCAGTACCATCAGGAAACCTGACTACTCCGGCATCTGTAACATCAGGAAACCTGACTAATCCGACATCTGTAACATCAGGAAACCTGACTACTCCAGCATCTGTAACATCAGGAAACCTGACTACTCCGACATCTGTAACATCAGGAAACCTGACTACTCAAGTACCTGTAACATCAGGAAACCTGACTACTCCGACATCTGTAACATCAGGAAACCTGACTACTCCAGCATCTGTAACATCAGGAAACCTGACTACTCCAGCATCTCTAACATCAGGAAACCTGACTTCTCCGGCATCTGTAACATCAGGAAACCTCACTACTGTGGCATCAGTAACATCAGGAAACCTGACTACTCAGGCATCTGTAACATCAAGAAACCTGACTACTCCGGCATCTGTAACATCAGGAAACCTGACTACTCCGACATCTGTAACATCAGGAAACCTGACTACTGCAGCATCTGTAACATCAGGAAACCTGACTACTCTGGCATCTGTAACATCAGGAAACCTGACTACTCCAGTACCTGTAACATCAGGAAACCTGACTACTCCAACATCTGTAACATCAGGAAACCTGACTACTCAGGCATCTGTAACATCAAGAAACCTGACTACTCCGGCATCTCTAACATCAGGAAACCTGACTACTCCAGTACCTGTAACATCAGGAAACCTGACTACTCCAACATCTGTAACATCAGGAAACCTGACTACTCCGGCATCTGTAACATCAGGAAACCTGACTACTCCGACATCCGTAACATCAGGAAACCTGACTACACCGACATCTGTAACATCAGGAAACCTGACTACTGTAGCATCTGTAACATCAGGAAACCTGACTACTCTGGCATCTGTAACATCAGGAAACCTGACTACTGTAACCAATCCGGCATCTGTAACAAATACAACAACTTCTAAAGTCAGTGGTGTCACTTCTCATGCATTGGACAGTCAGGTAACATTAAATACAACAATGCAGAGTACTACTATAACAAATACTAGCAGTGTCTCTTCTGCAGCATCTAACAGTCATGGGACCAGTATAGCCCCAAACACAACATTCCACAGCACCCCTGCAGCTAACCCCACAGCGTTAACATCTGGGGAACCGACTCCTACAGCCACAATATCAACAGCAACAACGAGAAATACAACAACCTCTACAACAACAGGCACTACAGCGTCTAGCACAAGCGGGAGTGTGACAGGAGGTAAGCACGGTATGGGCAGGAAGAAATGACAAAACATGTGATAGTGAAGTTCTCACCCACAGGTCACCTAAAGTATGGGGATTTATGTATTTGTTCAAAACACCCCCACACTTCTTATATAAAACGTAATAATATTCCTCCAGACTTTGATAAGTTTCTTTGTTTCCATATAAATCTCTGGCTGGTAAATCTTTATTTTTTCACATGCAACTCTGCAAGTGCATACCCAGAACCCTTTGCACCAGCATCTGGTGTATTTTTGGGCTGAGGGTTTTAGAAAGACACGTGAAGTATGTGAGTGACATGTTAGAACTGAAACATGGAAAAAAAGGAACTGGGTAGAGAAATGAGGGAGTGACTCGTGACAAGAACTGCTCAGAGGGCCAGACCTGGGTTTAATATTGTGATAGCCAACAGTATGTACCAATAATAATAATAATAATAATAATAATAATAATAACAGCTTTATTTCATATAGCGCTTTTTTCCTAATGGTTCTCAAATCACTTCACAATTACAGTAAAACACGCGGTACGCAGCACGTGGGATGTTACTGACACAGTCCCTGCCCAGATGAGCTTACATTCTATGTTTTGGTGCCTAAGATACAGGGGGATAAAGTGACTGCCCAAGGTGCCAGAGTGCTGACACTGGGATTTGACATAGGTTTCACACTCAGTGTCGTTATCAGAGTCAGTGTGTTTACTCACTGAGACGCTCCTTCATCCCGGTATGTACGTTTGTATCCCACTTCCAACACCCTGTGTGGGGGAATATCCCACCTTATATTCATCCCTCTCCCTTGACTGCAGGAGGGTGTTTTACGTGATGGGAAATAATGCAGCACACACCTCCCCGAGAGTAGAATCAGACACAAATCTGTAGAAACGCTGCGTTTACTGTGCAAATTACAGGAAAGAGAGTGTACTCTGATTAATGAGTATAAACCTATTAAGAGATAAATACAATTTGTATGAAATCCCTTCTCCAGGATAAATCGTGTCTTTTCTGTGTAAAACGTTTGATGTTTCCTTCTCTTCTTCATGTTTTAGCTGTTTCACTTTTTGATTACGGGAACATGGCCGGAGATAGCTCCTTCGTTTTGAAAAAAACAGATTTCACCTCCCCGCTGTTCCAACCGGATATCGGATTCCCCTTTGGGAACCAGCTGCGGAATTCTTTATATGTGAGTACAAACTCCGGGAGTAGGGATCCCCTCTTTCCTCCATGTCCTTATCTTTCTGCCAGGATGTAATAACCGCACCTCTTGTGTTGTCTTCTTCTAGTACACAGACAACGGGCAGATCATCTTCCCAGTCTCCAAAAACAACATCTTCTCCTACACTAACCCACCAGCCAGTGGATTCCGTGCAGAATACAACGTGGCCATGATAGCTGTGTTTTGGGATGATGCCGACTTCTCCAGAAACGTGGGGACGACGTATTACCAGGTTGGTTTTATCCAATCTTTGGATTATTGGACATCGGGCATAATGTTTGTATTGTGGATTGCTCTTTGCTAATAGGAACATGTAAAATCCATGACAGAGGGAGACAGAGCATATATCCCAAATATAACAGTGAGAGAGTTGGGAGAGGGGAAGAGATGATCAGAGTTGTTTTGTCATGCTACTAGTGTGTAGCAATGTATCGCATTGTACAGGTATATTAAGCCAATGAAGCAGCTGATAATGTTCACCCTTTGCTGTTAGTGAGATCTACAGTGAACTTCTGTACATTGGGAGAAGGAGCAGCTCATTGAGTAAAGCTGACTGGCACTGAGTTTGATACAAGGGAACCTGGTTTAATTCCCGGTGTCTGCTCCTAGGACCTTGGGCAATTCACCTTATCTCCCTGTGCCTTAGGCACCAAAAACATAGATTGTAATCTCCACGAGGCAGGGACTGTGCCTGCAAAATGTCTCTGTAAAGCGCTACGTAAAACTATTAGCACTATACACGAACATGCTATTATTATTACATTATAGATAGAGGAATCAAAATATGTTACAAAGAAGCTAGCTGATAAATCTTAAGGAGTACAGAATAAACATCAAATAATAGAGAATAGAAACAGAATTTAATTGCAGATAAGAAGCACCTTGCTCTGCCCATTTCTCTAACTACTATAAAATCTCAGGCCCCATTTGACCCTTGGCTTTCTTTCATACTTAGGATAGCTTAACGTCTATGCCAAGCATTTTTTTATTCCCTTACGGCAGGGGTGCACAAACATTTTTGTCTGCGCCCCCTGCCTGCACTCCCCCTTTACCCCTAACATCCTGCTGCTAATACCTCTCCCTATACACCCTAAAATACCGCTGCTAATACCTCTCCCTATACACCCCAACATCCCGCTGCTAATACCTCTCCCTATACACCCTAACACCCCGCTGCAAATACATCTCCCTATATACCCTAACATCCTGCTGCTAATACCTCTCCCTATACACCCTAACATCCCGCTGCTAATACCTCTCCCTATACACCCTAACATCCTGCTGCTAATACCTCTCCCTATACACCGTAACATCCTGCTGCTAATACCTCTCCCTATACACCCTAACATCCCGCTGCTAATACCTCTCCCTATACACCCTAACATCCTGCTGCTAATACCTCTCCCTATACACCTTAACATCCCGCTGCTAATACCTCTCCCTATACACCCTAACATCCCACTGCTAATACCTCTCCCTATACACCCTAACATCCTGCTGCTAATACCTCTCCCTATACACCCCAACATCCCGCTGCTAATACCTCTCCCTATACACCCTAACATCCCGCTGCTAATACCTCTCCGTATACACCCTAACACCCCGCTGCTAATATCTCTCCCTATACACCCTAACATCCCGCTGCTAATTCCTCTCCCTATACACCCTAACATCCCGCTGCTAATACCTCTCACTATACACCCTAACATCCCGCTGCTAATACCTCTCCCTATACACCCTAACATCCCGCTGCTAATACCTCTCCCTATACACCCTAACACCCTGCTGCTAATACCTCTCCCTATACATCCTAACATCCTGCTGCTAATACCTCTCCCTCTACACCCTAACACCCCGCTGCTAATACCTCTCCCTATACATCCTAACATCCCGCTGCTAATACCTCTCCCTATGCACCCTAACATCCCACTGCTAATACCTCTCCCTATACACCCTAACATCCTGCTGCTAATACATCTCCCTATACACCCTAACATCCCACTGCTAATACCTCTCCCTATACACCCTAACATCCCGCTGCTAATACCTCTCCCTATACACCCTAACATCCTGCTGCTAATACCTCTCCCTATACACCCTAACATCCCGCTGCTAATACCTCTCCCTATACACCCTAACACCCTAACATCCTGCTGCTAATACCTCTCCCTATACACCCTAACATCCTGCTGCTAATACCTCTCCCTATACACCCTAACATCCCGCTGCTAATACCTCTCCCTATACACCCTAACTTCCTGCTGCTAATACCTCTCCCTATACACCCTAACATCCCACTGCTAATACCTCTCCCTAAACACCCTAACACCCGCTGCTAATACCTCTCCCTATACACCCCAATATCCCACTGCTAATACCTCCCTATACACCCTAACATCCTGCTGCTAATACCTCTCCCTATACACCCCAGCATCCCGCTGCTAATACCTCCCTATACACCCTAACATCCTGCTGCTAATACCTCTCCCTATACACCCTAACATCCCGCTGCTAATACCTCCCTATACACCCTAACATCCTGCTGCTAATACCTCTCCCTATACACCCCAACACCCTGCTGGCTTTCCACATTGCTGTTGCTCGCCTACTTTTAAGTCAGCTGAAATAATGCCTCCCATGTCCCTTTCCTCTGAAAATGTGGGTAGTATAGAGCCATTAATCCTGCACTCTCCTTTGCAGTTTTGTGCATTATATTGCAGTTTTTAGAAATAAATTGTAGTTACCACACTCTTGACTATTCCGCTAATCTACCAAAATCATTAGCTAGGAATGGAACACCATGGATCAGAGATGATTAGCAGGCAGAACAGTTCTGCCCCAAATCGTACCCGATAGGCATAATGTTTTACCCTTTATTTTATGGGGCAATAGGAATATGTCAGGAGCAGTTCGGGGAACAATGCTGTGGTTCAGAGAGTGGAATCCATGATCCAGAACCATATGAAAACCTCATACACAGCTCAGTGGACATTGAAGATTACGTGGGTGAATGCTCCAGCATACCCAGCTAAGAACAATGATGACCAGGTGAGTAAAACAGGTCTGTTAAGCCCTTTGCTGTGAGCAGGGTCTGCAATGTGTTTAAATTCTGTCCCCTTACAAACTGTTAATCTTGTGCTGACATTTGTTCATTAACATTTTGCACTAATTACATGTTTAGACCAACACATACCAGGCTGTGCTGACTACAGATGGCACCGTTTCATACATCTTGATGCTATATAAAGATGGTGGGATGAACTGGAACGTGTCCAATCGCTTCTCCAATGTCCTCATCGGCTATTCCAGGTATCCCGACTGCTTCTATCCCACCAATGAATGTGCCTGGCAGAGGGCAGGAGGCCTGTGGGGCTTTAATTATTGTGTAATAACGTTTTTATCTCATCAATCCTGAATCCCTTATTCTCTGGTGACAATAGGTTTTAATAAACTCTTGGATTGTTAATTTAGAAGTAATCAGGCTCTCCAGGTAAAACCCCTGTGATCTCAGTGAATGCACCTGTCACACTACCATAAACCCCCCTAAGGAAGGGGTGCTGGGTTATGTCCAAAGTCCTGAAACTGTAAATGATTCAGACGGATATTAATTATGATATTATAGTGTAAGATACTCGTGCATTCAGTATTGAGAATCGATGTGTTATTACCCCTCTGACTATCTCAAAAGAGAATATGCGGCTTCTTCAATGGGATCTCACTGTGCCTTGGATTACAGGAATAATCACTGTAAAAATGTATATTAGTCACATATCTTTCTCTTTACATTTTATTGTGACATATTGTGATCGTGCCATTTGTGGTTGGGTCTTGGAATTTAGTCTGAAATAAAAGTAGAACAAACCCACAGCGCTAAACCTGCGTATTAACATTGATTTATATTCTGTAGTAGATAAATGTCCCTTTATTGTACTTCATGATATGAATAATAATTAACCCTGAGCTGAAAGGGAGAGATAAGACTCTCAGGATTCATGTTTTCTCGCCTTTGTTATGGAATATGTTTTCTTTTCTGCTTCCAGTGGGGCCGCTGATGGGTTTTATAAAAATGATGAGTTAATGCAAAGACCAGCTCTGGAGAAATACCGCCCGTCTAACCACGTGGGAGCTAACTCAGGTACAAAACTCCTCTTCCGTCTGAACGCAAGTAATAAGAAATCCTTATTCACTGTGAGGGAAGGAGCTCGGTGCTGGGGTAACAGTCCCCGCCAGAGGCACGAAATAATGGCGGTTATTCTCCTGTGAAATATACTGGGGGAATATGTAGTAAATGCAATGCTTCAAATGGCAAAACTGGGCAAACTCATCGCCCGCTGCGTTAGGCTGTGTCCATGGTGACCGCGCGCTCACGTCCATGCGCATGATGTCACCTGCTTTTTAGCTTCAGGGTAGACACGATGGGGAAGCATGTCGGAGGGCGTGGCCGTGATGTCACGGAGCTGGTTCTTCCTCAGTTGGCGAACTGCTCTTGTGACCCGGCCGTCGAGCCGCGGAATCAAATGGAACTGATTAATTGCGCGGTCTATGGCAGCGATCATTGCATCAAGGCATTGTGAACGCGCCGTGCGCGCACACATCCGCGTGCTCTCGTCGTGCCCTCGTCGACTATGGTCGCGGCCTTAGACTTCATAGATTATACACTGCCAAGCAAACTCATCAAAACTGGAAAGCATTTTGTTGCTGAAAATCAGGGCGTTTGCTACATTCATTCAAAAGGATCTATGCAGAAAGATCGCTTAACAAAAAACAATTCATTTGCCTGCACTTTCCCACCGTGACATGATCTGTGATCTTGTCTCTCTCCTTTCCTGCCCGGTGACTGGAGTACTCAGGACTTCTAGCCGTTTCCCCTCTGTGATGTTCTCACTTCCTCCTGTTCCTGCTGATCCATCTTCTATTATAACTCTGCAGATTTGCTTTGTTACTTGCTCCACTTGGTCCCATATTCCTGCTTTATGTATCTTTATTATTTGCATCTACAACAATTCCTACTGTACATTGTTATACTGCATCTCCATCTGCAGATTTGCGAGGTCTGTGGATATATAAACTGAACACTGGGGCTCTCGATAACAATCGCCAGAAGTGCCTGAGCTGGTTTAATGCTGAGCCTGTCCCCTGGCAGTGGAACTCTGGCTTACTGTCCTGTCCCTGTCTGTACCGGCAGGGACTCTCTGATTTCCGATACCGACCGACCAGAGCAGGTACAGTGATGTTTAAATAATAAATGCAGCAGTTGCTTGTAAGGCAATATAATTATGTAAGCTGCTGATCGATCCATTCTCCGTGATCGATCGGCAAAGATCCGGCTTCCCAGGGCACCCAATATGGCCACCTATTTCTAAAGAGGAAATGCTGTGCCTTTCTAAATGGAAGATTAGTACATTAAACCATATTAAAAAGGGCATCAAGATTTGGGGGGGAAGGGGGAGAGAAAACGTAAGCAATAAGTATTGACGACACAACTGATTTATTAAAAAAACACATACTGCAGGGGTTTGAAGGTAATGTTGTTTTTTTTTAAGAGGTCAATGATAGATATAGTATCGTAAGTATGCGTCAGTTAATGGCAAATCTCACAATTCTAATCCCAGACTCTCTTTGGTTCCAGTAATTCTGTACATCTGTCAGTCTTTGGATAGATTTTTCCCTTATATTTGCAGGTCAGTCTGGCGTCACCAGGACGCTTCGCAGCACATCTCCCAGTACGTCTCGTGCCGGCGTAAGGTGTTTGTACCACCAGGGAAATCAGTTTTCAGAAGGTTATCAGGAGAGGTCCTGGATATTCTCATCTAATGTGCCTGGTAAGCAAGTCACTGGTTATTACATTATATTCCTATGGCATAACCATCGACAAACCCTTCTCACTATACTTGGCTAAACTCTAAAAAGGATCTATTTAATAAACACTAATGTAAACCCCTCTGAGCTTGCAGGCACCTCTAACACTGAGCAGGGGACAATGGGACAATAATTTGCGAACATTGTAAATATGTTTTCAGTTTACAAGTAGTACCGTCATTTTGTCAGGAATTCCCTTTTTATAACTGCAACTCGATTGATATATCCATAATCACCTCCCAAAACATGTGTTGGCGTTATCACTATTACGGAATCCATCCATGCCAGGCTTGTGAAGTATGACGTTGTATATTGTTACTGTTTCACACACATTTATCTCTGGTAGTTTCATGACATCCAATAAAGTCTCTTTGAAATCACACTATTGTTTTCTATTAACATGTAGTCTGAACTTATTTGGGTCTCTGGACCTTGACACCGTCACTGCTACTGCCAATAACAACACTCTTCTTCTTTATAGATCCAGAGCTCCAGGCTTATGACTGGTGCTGTAACAAGGTGGATGACCCCCGATTCTGTTCCATGTACAGGCAGAGGAGACCCCGAATAAGCTGCCGGAACTACAGGCCTCTATTCCCCGGTGAGTTACATTATATACATTTAGCTACTTGAGGCCACGTATAACAAGTAGTTCTATATAAATCTGTAAGGAACATGGATTGGGCTCGCTGCATAAACACCGCTAACTGCCCCCAACTCATTGGATAAAATAAAGTTGTTCACAATTGACATTGATGAGGAATGAGCTGTGAAACTCGCAAAGACAGGTATTTTTAAGAATTTCAAAAATATTACTTTACATCAATTTATCCCCAAAACAGAGAAATACTGGACAATTTCCTGACAGCATCTCGGAACACTTACCGGGACATGTAAAGACATTTAGGAGCCTATGCTAGTAGCCTTCATAACCCACTCATCAAGGCTTTTTAACTGTTATCGGCCAAAAATGCCTACAGCAATTCAGTAAGTGTCGATAAGTCGGTTGAATCGCCAGTTTTGAAACTTGTGCAATTCTAGCAATTATCGAGGCTCTAGAATGGCGATTTCCTCCCCAAATCCTCACACCAGAAAAAGTTGGCGTGAACCTGCCAGGAAGCTTCAGAGGCGGCGGCGAGAGAGGGACTTAGGAAAAGAAAAGATTCTTTTCCTGCATCGGATTGATCCGCTCCGGAGTCCCCCGGCATGAATCAGATGCATGGAAAATGCATTTACAGGCAACTTCATTACCTTAGCGACTAACCGCTAAAGACAATGAAGGGGTTAACTACCAGTGCCCGGTTTATTGTGAGTAGCGGGGGTGGGTGACAGTGGTATTTGGGCTAGATCGCTGCAGATCGCCGGGTGCGCCCTTCAGAGAGAGGTGAACATGACGTCGCCGGCTCCTCGCCAGTTTTGGGCATTTTGCTATCGCAGGTATTCAAGGCTTTCTGCTTACCATGATAGCAACGCTGAAAAAGCGGGCGGCGTATCAGAACCAGAGAGTTGCTTTATGAAGGCTACAAGCACAGGCTCCTCGGTGTTTGTCGCTGTTTCTCTACCAGAAAGGCTTGCAGAGCAATGCAAGAACACTCACAGGGGCGGATTAAGACCGTTAGGGACCCTAAGCACTGAAAAGATTGCAGTGCCCCCATATGTAATTAAAAATAAAAGCAAAACTAAATCGTAAAATACAATTGTATTTTTCATAATGACATAAAACTTACACGTATGCTGAAATGAAAATAGCTTTTTTCTACAATTTCAATACAAACTGCTTTATTTTTTATTTACCAAAAATGTATACAGAACGCATAAATATTTGGTATTATTACCATTATGGTTTTTTTTTAAGATACTAATAAAATAGTATGATAAAACTAGACAAAAGTAACAAACAAATTGAAGTAAATTCTTAGTACAGCTCAACCCCCTTATAACGCTGTGCTTGGGGTCCAAAGAATCACATCGCGCTATAAGCGGATCGCGTTAGATATAATGTACAGCTGTATGCATTGTACAATAAAGTATATAAGATACCAATAATCGTGTTGTAAAGTATTCAGAAATATGGAAATTGGGAGCCACGCTTGCATCGCGTTATAAGCGGATTCGCGTTGTAACGGATCGCGCTATAACGGGCTTGAGCTGTATAAGGATTCTAACCTTTTTATGGCTCGCGCCGGCCAAAACCCATACCAAAATGAGATTAAGTTACGCAAAGCCATGCATTGGCCGTGTAGTAGGGAGGAAGCAACGAGCCATACAGGACTAACATATAAAATGGCCTCGGTACTGACATCTAACGGTGAAAGTGAGAATGATATTAGAAACTGCAGATATGGCAACTATTGTGACCTGCAAATCAACACAAAGTTTCCATATTTCGCGCTTAATATTTGATTAAAAAATGCTCAACTTTTTTGCATGGTGGGCCAAAGATGTCCACAAAGGGCCAATGTTACCAAAGTTTTTGGTATAAATAATATATAAGAAGAAAAAAAAAACAAATCAAGTATATATAATTTAGAAAAATATATCAATAATTAAACATAAATTTATTGCAACACGCGACAGGATCAGATTTGCTCGCATTATTTCGATCTACGTTAGTAGTATACCCCCTGGTTTAGGTGGGGATAAGTTATAAAAGAGAACAGAAAAATGGGGAAAGAGTATAAAGTGGGGTGTAAGAAAAGCAAACAAAGTTTTTTCCCCCGGTGACGACTTCGATGCTTTTTTTGAAATATCAAATTCTTTCAAAAAAAATCCTCAATTTATGTGGTGCCCGTGCTTTGCTGGGGCCCGGAGCACATGCTTAGTCTGCCTATTGGGTAATCCGGCCCTGAACACCAAGATAGAGTTACGTGGGTGGCATTTTTAAGAAACACCCTCTTTAATGTGTTTTTTTTAAAGTCCCACAATGCATTGCAAGACTCCCACGCGGATATTGACCCTCGCTGCGGAATTTCCAGTTATACTGTAATGTTACTGGCAGTCTATTAAAATGATCATGAAAAGTTTTCCATCAAAAAAAAAAAATGGCATAATTATCCCTCGTGTGGAAACCATCACGCAAGTGTGCGGAGCTCTATACGAGATACTATGTAGCAAAACATTGATGCCATGTGGCATTGGCAGCTGTGTGTTCTCTGCACTATACGCAGTTGTTATCCTGTGTTCTCTTTCCCAGGATGGATGTTTGGAGACCCGCACATTACCACCCTTGATGGGCTCAGTTACACCTTCAATGGGCTGGGAGATTTCCTTCTCTTGAATGCTTCGGATTCAGGAACCTCCCTCGTCCTGCAGGGGCGTACGGCCCAGACCGGCACAGCTCTGGCCACCAACTTTGGGGCTTTTGCTGCACAGTACAGCGCCAATACTACAAATGTTACAGTGAGTGTCAGGTCAGAAGGACCAGAGGGAACTCGGCCTGAATGTACAAGCGTGAGGGCAGTTTAGGGGGGCTGTTTTGAGTGGGTGTGCGGGTGGGAGATTGATTGAGTTCAGAGGTAAAAAAAATAAAGAGGAGATTACAATAAAGAACAATGTGAATAGTTACTGAGGGAGAGACTAGAATAAGGCAGAGATTTCTGTACACGTGAGCAGAAAAGCAGAACAAGGGAATGTTTGGTGTCACTTCCTCAGGGTGAGAGATAGCTGTGTATATTACAGCGAGATCTAAGAGCAAGTTGCAATAAAAGAGAGAGAGAGAGAGAGAGAGAGAGAGAGAGAGAGACAAGAGTGAGTAAAGAGTAGAGTTATAACTGGGTTCCTATTATAGTCCCAATAGCAGCTTTGGGTCCAGAAAACATTAGACTCTCTGCATATTGGGATATTACCACTGCTAAATAATACCCAGATGGGACAAGAATAATAACCAGTCGGTAATTTCAGGCATAGGTGTATATAACAAAAGATACGAGCCCATAGGTGTGTTCCTCACCCTTAGTACAAGTATTGTTTCTGCTCCGTTCATCTTGCAGGTGGAATGGTATCTTGGAGGTAATGACACTATAACAGTTTATCTGAATGGACAGGAAATCACCTTCGCATTTTCAGAAGGTAGGTGCTTCACATTTACACGCAGCTTTGCTTTCAGGTTTTTATCTCACGACTGTCACTTGTGGGTTTCTTGTTTTATGCGAGATGAATATAGCCCCTAATGCCTAATGATGTATTGAGCTATGGTGTTCCCACCTCTCAGGCTGCATGCAACCATGAGCTTCCTGCACCCCACGGTCACAGCACTATGAAGATCGGTGCAGGAGGAGATCGCTTTTTTCCATGTCTTCCTCCGGCTGCCTGTAGAATACTGCAGCTCACTACATCTGTACATGTGTAATATGCAGATGTTAAAGGTCCATTGTACACATTCTAGTCACTGTATACAAAGGTGTAATAATGAAACATGTAGAAAATACATTATACATGAATTTTATTAATAAATTAAATTAAACATTTTGTTTGAATATTTTTATAATATGGCACAGACTGTACTTTTGTAACCTCTCAAAATGTGACATTCCTGGCCCTCTAGGAACAGAGGGGTTTAAGGCTCACGTGATGATTGATATCTTTGCCTGACTATATTCACAGACATGGATGCAGAGATGAACAATTCGAACCCCGCCGTCTTCCTGCTGAAGAATAACTCGGTCACAGCCACCTTTGAGGGACTTCTCTCTGTGTCAGTGTCGGCCTCCTCGGGAATCCTGAACGCCATAACCAGTCTCCCACGCCAATACATCAACAAGACCCGAGGCTTGCTGGGTGGGTATCGTGCTTTCTCTGCTACTGTAACTGTCATGGGTTCTACAAAGTTCAACGACCAATATGAGTGAAACATTGTGGCCCCTGAAGAAGCAGATTCTAATTAATACTCCATGTATCCATGTTTAAACGTAGGATGAATGGCTTTCCAAGTGGGTGCGGATCGGTTCCTCTTTAAAGTAGCAGCCTGCACTGATCACTTTTTTTTAACTGACTTTAAGAGATATTTTATTATTATTTACAACGCTGATGCTCCATTCAGGAGATCTAAGTATTATACATATTAAGTGTCCGTTAGGTTTAATGTAGCTCTCCTCAAAGCCCAGGCAGATGCTAAGGATTAGGAAAGTCATGATTTTTAACACCTAAAGAGCAGGACATGCACGGGGGGAAGATTCTCCCATTATACGTGTTAATCGCCCAGTGGTTTCTGCGTGGGGGGTGGGGGGGGGGGGGGGGTGGGGAGGGGGAATTACTTCTTTAATGATGTCATCACTTTCATTTTCAGGAATTTGGAACTTTAATAAGAATGATGATTTCATGAAGCCGAATGGCACAACCGTTCCCAGCACCAGCTCGGAGGAAGAAATCTTTAACTATGGGATGACATGTAAGTGTCCAACATTTTTTAGGGCCACAGTATTAGACGTGATTCAATTCAGAACCCATCACTTGGTGGCTACATCATGGGCCCCTAGGGGGCCAGAACCCATCACTTGGTGGCTACATCATGGGCCCCTAGGGGGCCAGAACCCATCACTTGGTGGCTCCGTAATCAGGCCCCCAAAGAGTTAAGAACAGAGGAATGTCTTTTTTTTAAAGACTCCTTTTCTGTGTTTAATATCACAATGCTTTTCTAAATCTTTATACATTAATGGTTCAAAGAGCTTTGTCCCAATGTTGTTCATGTTTGTAATTTCTTGAGATTCGACTCCGAACCAGTACTTCTTGAATCCACTGTGATAGTGTCTGCAACAGAGAGACTATTGGGGAGGTGATAGCCACTGCAAGAGAGAGACTATTGGGGAGGTGATAGCCACTGCAAGAGAGAGACTACTGGGGATGCGATAGCCACTGCAAGAGAGAGACTACTGGGGATGCGATAGCCACTGCAACAGAGAGACTATTGGGGAGGTGATAGCCACTGCAACAGAGAGACTATTGGGGAGGTGATAGCCACTGCAACAGAGAGACTATTGGGGAGGTGATAGCCACTGCAACAGAGAGACTATTGGGGAGGTGATAGTCACTGCAAGAGAGAGACTATTGGGGATGCGATAGCCACTGCAAGAGAGAGACTATTGGGGATGCGATAGCCACTGCAAGAGAGGTACTATAGGAGAGGCGATAGCCACTGCAAGAAAGAGACTATAGGAGAGGCGATAGCCACTGCAAGAGAGGAGTACAAAGAAAGCACCAGTCTGCTCCCAGGACATAGTTAGTTGGGTCTTTAATAAGTGTGGATCAGGAGTTCTACACTCTTTGTTCCCTTAGGTCCTTAGTTAAAATTCTATGAAGTCAGCTTTCCTTTGCTCGGAAAGATTTTATCTCCATTGAAGCGAATGAACCTTCCTGTGTAAGAGGAAAACCCATTTCCCAGAATTCTGATTAGGAGCCAGCGACTCTGTAACGTGCTACAAACTAACGTGTTAAGGAATTAGCTTGAATTATTGTTGTTTAATGTATTATATAATATTGTGTATTATATAACACTGGACAAAGCCAGATACAGGCACTGTTCCTATGCCAAAGAGTTGACAATCTAATCTCAGAATTAAATACCAGAAGAAACAACAATGATGCTAAGATTATAGAAGGTGTCAGTGGTAAGACTTGAACCAATGAAGTTGTGAATCCATGAGCTGTTCTCTTACCCACAGACTGCACTTCTTGCATACCTGGTCTTCTAATAGATGTTTTTTACTAAACAGGGGCAGTCACTGAGGGCAGCCTGTTTACCAGGAGCGATTGGGCAACATCAGTGAACAGCTCGGGCACGTTCAAACCCATCTTCCTGAGGGATCTGAAAAACGATACAAATCCTGCAGAGTACGATCGGGTGTCAGCCCTGTGCAGTAATAACACGCAATGTATCTACGATGCTCTGACCACCAATAACACAGACCTGGGCTTATCAACTCTGCGAGTGTCAGAGGCATTCCAGCAAACCAACACAACTCTGAGTAAGTGCCATTATCATGATGGGACAATGCAATCTACTTTTCGGGGTGGACTATTAGAGGTTAACCCCTTCACTGTTGTGCGAATGTGGTAAAGTAATCTGATGATGAAGGGTGGATGATGATTACATGTGGTTGTGTGTCTCATTGGCTCTGGGGTCTCTTGTATTTCTGCAGCACCTTTCAGTTCCAAATCACTTTGCAATTAAACCTTATTATCCCCATGCAGCCAATACTATGATTTGGTACTCCTGTGAGGTAGGAGAGACCTTTTCTCACATTCTGGCCAATAATGCTGTTGGTAGATATTGAGATACAGGGACAAGTCATGTGATCACAGGATGTAAATGGTTAAAGCAGGGATACATATTACACCAGATTGTGTATTGAAGAGCAATATCTCAACTACTTCACACATCCCTCCTCATGTGTGTAACAGATCCCTCCTGTGTGTGTTTCAGATTCCTTCCCTCCGCTTATTACTGGCAATGAGACCATTCAGGCCTTCACACTGGATAGAGTCAGCGTGCAGTACAGCACCAATGGGACAGGAGTCAAGGTCACTGCTGCCGTCCCTCATAAGGATGTGAAAGTAACAGGTGAGCATTCCCCAAATATCTCTCTCAGATCACATTAATGCTGCTCTCCTCATTCTCACATCTCTCTCTCCTGCACCTTCTATATTTCCTTTAGGTCATTAAAGATGGGTGCACAATATCTCACTCACGGGGTGTGGGAGATAATATGGCAATTGGGTTGTAAACCAAGTTAAACAGGCATTGCATCTTCTGCAGATGATCCAGATATTATAGGGGACCCCAAAATACATCAAACAAAAACGCAAATAATAGTGCAACATTGCTTCCTACACAGAAAAATACACAAAAGGTAACACACACACAAACGTTACAAGAAAGCATTGCGACCACACAGGGTCAGAAAATGGAGCACTGGAGCGGCCTCATGGTGGCACTCTCCTTCCTCCGATTCAGGCAGTGGTGACGTCACATCTGGAACTGCCGCCACCATATGTGCATGAGAGCAGGGGCCGACCCCTGAGGAAGCTCTATGAGTGAAACACGTAGTGCGACAACGTGTGGAGCATTTTCGTTACCGCGGAGACATCAGCTGCGATCCCTGCTCTCATCCACATATGTTGGCGTCAGTTCCAGATGGGACGTCACGACTGCCTGAATCGGAGGAAGGAGAGTATCGCCATGAGGCTGCTCCAGTGCTCCATTTTCTGACCCTGTGTGGTCGCAACGCTTTCTTCTAACCTCCGTGTGTGAGTGTGTTACCTTTTTGTGTATTTTTCTGTGTAGGAAGCAATGTTGCACTATTATTTGCTTTTTTTTGTTTGATGTATTTTGGGGTCCCCTATAATATCTGGATCATCTGCAGAAGATGCAAAGCCTGTTTAACTTGGTTTACAACCCAATTGCCTTATTATCTCCCACACCCCGTGAGTGAGATATTGTGCACCCATCTTTAATTACCTAAGTGATTTGAAACCATGTTGCAGTATATTTTTGCTGTTTTTCCGTTGCACACATTTCCTGGGATATTTTGCGCTTCTCATCCTGTCCTTCTCGGTATTTGCCCAGATGACTGGAAAAGAGCCTTGTTCCTATGGAGCTGCATTACTCCCAACTGATTGTAAATACTACTTTTGCACTTGAAATCACCCACTTATATGTGATATTTGCAGTTTCTTTCTTTGTTTCTTTCGTGAATAAAGTAGATATAGCCATGTTTGTCCAGTTGTGATATTGCAGAGTAAATGAGTACTTCAGTATTAGGGGAGACCTTTTTTTATTTGGACTAACAATAGATATTATAAGACAAGATTTCGAGAGTACTCCTCTCTTCCTCAGGTCGGCGATACTGATTTACAGAGATTCCATGAGCTTAACACAGGTGAAAAAAAGGAAAGATAGCCATCTAAGCAGATTATACAGAGAAGGGATAAACAGACAATAAATGGATCAAAGGGACAGTGGGACACAGGACCATCCATCCATCAGCAGTGTGCATGGGGGAGAGAGGGGGTAAGGGACAGTGAGACACAGGACCATCCATCCATCAGCAGTGTGCAGGGGGGAGAGAGGGGGTAAGGGACAGTGAGACACAGGACCATCCATCAGCAGTGTGCAGGGGGGGGGGGGTGGTAAGGGACAGTGAGACACAGGACCATACATCCATCAGCAGTGTGCAGGGGGGGGGAGAGGGGGTAAGGGACAGTGAGACACAGGACCATACATCCATCAGCAGTGTGCAGGGGGGAGACGGGGTAAGGGACAGTGAGACACAGGACCATACATCCATCAGCAGTGTGAAGGAGGGGAGGATAAAAATACTTACTGGTATACTGTATGTTATAGCACTCAAGAATGGAAAACATTCAAACTCAAAATGATGATACGCTTTGACACTAAAACAAGAGGATTAATGCTGATAGGATTTCAGTTTTTGTAATCAGGCAAAAAGAGGGGGAAGGGGAACACCAAATGAATGAGTCCCCTAAAGAATTCACTAACTGCACACCTACATATTATAAAATCTAACTTTTAATAAATTTACTTAAAACATATATTACCAAACGTAATGTACTAAATGTTTTAAAAAAATGAATTAAATCTTCAATAACGTGCAACCATGTCAGATGAATGTATGATTGTACAAACCCAAATGTAATATTCCTGGGTTTGACAGGACAGTGGATGCTGCAAGTCAGGGTGTTAACCCCTCTGGAGTATATATGCAGACTGTAGGTAACCGTATCCTACTCAGTGAGCCTTTAACTGGTCACAGACTCAGCAATCCTGCAATGATATATATAGTAGCGAACACCTATGTGTTAAGTGCATATGCTTGAGAAGTGACGCTGATACAAACACAATCAATCCATAATACCCTCAGTATAGTTAGGCTGGAACTCGCAGTGCCATTGACATAGAGTTTCTCAGCAAAGAGGCTCAGATTGTGTGTATAGCAGGAAAGCAGACTCACTGCCCAGTGAGCCTTTAACCGGTCACAGACTCAGCAATCCTGCAATGATATATATAGCAGCGAACACCTATGTGTTAAGTGCATATGTTTGAGAAGTGACGCTGATACAAACACAATCAATCCACAATACCCTCAGTATAGTTAGGCTGGAACTCGCGGTGCCATTGACATAGAGTTTCTCAGCAAAGAGGCTCAGATTGTGTATATATCATGTAATGTGTATAGCAGGAAAGCAGACTCACTGCCTGTTGTTATATTTATCAAGCTAATGCCGTCTGCATAGATAAAACCAGGAGACTTAAGGCACTACATTAAAACAGCTCCAAGTAGGAGACTGACACAACTGCGCGTCCAAAGACACAGGACCATACATCCATCAGCAGTGTGCAGGGGGGGGGAGAGGGGGTAAGGGACAGTGAGACACAGGACCATACATCCATCAGCAGTGTGCAGGGGGGAGACGGGGTAAGGGACAGTGAGACACAGGACCATACATCCATCAGCAGTGTGAAGGAGGGGAGGATAAAAATACTTACTGGTATACTGTATGTTATAGCACTCAAGAATGGAAAACATTCAAACTCAAAATGATGATACGCTTTGACACTAAAACAAGAGGATTAATGCTGATAGGATTTCAGTTTTTGTAATGTTTTTGTAATGTTTCTCCCTGCCTCTCTGTCATCCCCCATCCCCCCCTGCACACTGCTGATGGATGGTCCTGTATCTCACTGACCCTTACCCCCTCTCCCCCCTGCACACTGCTGATGGATGTATGGTCCTGTGTCTCACTGTCCCTTTTATCAATTTATTGCTCTGTCTGTTTATCCCTTCTCTGTATGATCTGCCTTAGATGGGTATTGGTCTTTTTTTTTTTCTCCTGTGTTAAGCTCATGGAATCTCTGTAAATCAGTATCGCAGACCTGAGGAAGAGAGGAGAACTCTCGAAAACTTGTCTTACAATATCTATTATTAGTACAAATATGAAAGGTCTCCCCTAATGCTGGAGTACTCATTTGTTTCCTTCTATATTTCCTTTCTGTCACAACGCTCCTCTCTGACACATGTACTTAGGGCGACATTTCCATATTTCTCCCTCCCATCTTGCTGGGAGCTCAGTGGTCAGCTATGTGCAGGTGGCAGATGATGAATCTCTCTGGATAAAGCTGCTTTTGTTATTATTAGAGCAAAGTCACACACACTTCACCTCTTCTTATGGATCTCCTTACTTTCTGCTCAGATGAAGGGCTTCTGACCTGGATCCCATCCAGCACGGAGGGCTTCACCTTCCAGCTCTTAGCCACAGATTCCCAGAACCTCTCCTCGTCCTTCCAACCCAAGTTTGTTGTCTGTGACTGTAATGTCAGCAGTGAATGTGACTATACCCAGGTCACCAGAATCAATGACACTTCTCTTTATGTGAGTATGGGAAACAGATTAATTTGTCACCCAAGTGACCTCAGTGCTTGTGTTAATGTTCCCTCCTTATCATCCCCAAATACCTAAGTGCTGGGCGGCTTTATACACATTATTTTCTTAAGCGATGAATAATACAATTATGAATTCATTACTTATATTGCACCTTTATCCATTATACATACAAGATTACCTGTTATAATTACACTATTGCAATATGTTTCACATCTGTTATTAGATATTCTGTTTATTTTCCTTGGAGTATCTTGAAATGCTGTTACATTGAATCAGCTGTTTGTTCTGATCATTAAACAGGTAGCGAGCTGTAACTGCGCAAGTAGTTACTCCGGAGCCTTCTGCAGGACCCCTCCAGATCTCTGCACTCAAGATTGTTTCCTTGGGGTAAAATGTGACCCGAAAACAGGCTGTGGGCCATGTCCTGAGGGGCTCGCTGGGGATGGGCTGCATTGCTCAGGTGAGTAACAGCAGTAAAACCAATGCAGGCTATTGGCCAAGAGGGTTCCATATGAAAGCCGCTTATTTTATAACCACTTGACACAATTCACTTTGTATTGCTTTAAGGAAACCGTCCCACTAACCTGTCCATAACAGGAGTGTCCCATATGGTTAGTACGCAGGCCAGGTGTGTCTATAGAGAGCAGCATCGGCTAGATGGGAAGAAATGATAATAGCCGGTAGTTGTGGCACAGGACAGTGCATTCATCTCATAGGAATTGCTCCTCTGTGGTGTATCAATCTCGTGTATTAATCTCGTGTATCAATCTCGGGTATCAATCTCGTGTATCAATCTCGTGTATCAATCTCGGGTATCAATCTCGGGTATCAATCTCGGGTATCAATCTCGGGTATCAATCTCGTGTATCAATCTCGTGTATCAATCTCGTGTATCAATGTTATTTATCAATTCTTCTGTAACAGCAAAAGGGGAAATAGTCACCCCCAAACAAACAGCATGAGTGGGATTCCTAGGATATTAGGCCTGACACTTCTTACATAATCTCCCACATGATATGAGCCTGACATTTGTATTTGTTATATACAATGAACTGTTGTTTACATCCTCTGCATCATTACATAAAGAATAGCTATTAACCAGACATAGGAAAGTTAGTCTAATATTGGTGATATTGAACTTTATTGTGCATATTGCTACATTCTCTTTTCTGTTCAGGTAAATGTATAAAGTAAGTCACATTCTTCTGATGATATTCAGATCACTTGTGCTCTGTTTATTCTGACAGATATTGATGAATGCTCCCAAAATAATTCATGTTCCCCTAATGCTACCTGTACGAACACCCTGCAGAGCTATAACTGCACCTGCAAGCAGGGGTTTACTGGTGAGTATTCTGCAATGTAAACGTGATAAAAGGTGATATCCAACAAATAAAATATATTTTATATATCTCCATCACATTGCAAGTTCCCCACGGAAGTTACATACTTGCAATAAACAAATAAAGGGAGACTGAAAAATAAATATACCCCTTATAAAAAATCAACACTGTGGCATTTACTTTAAAATTCCTTATAATTGTAAAGAGTTGTATTGTCTCAAACCCTTAATAAAACTATGTGTATCTATTCTGGGAGCTCACAAAATCTCAGGAGATCCCTCATCAGTTCCACACAGTGTTACAAAGTGTTTTGAGACAATACAATAGCAGTGTAACATACATGCCACATTGTAATGCTATTTATAAGGGAGGTGTTTAATATATCGTTTAGTCACATAGTTTGAGCAGTCCCCACCTTCCTTTATTGTTTATATTTTGCCACAACATTAACTGGGAAAATTAACCCTCCCCCGGTTAATGTTGTGGAAAAAGATAAACAATAAAGGAAGGAGAGGACTGCTCAAACTATGTGACTAAACTATATATTAAACATCTCTGTTTAATGTGCTTTGTATTGTCTGATTCTCCATGTCTTATTGTTACGTGTCTTTGTTTTATAAGGTAATGGAACTGATTGTGCTGATATTAATGAGTGTGCGAGCAATCCGTGTTCACCTAACGCCTTCTGCACCAACACCATCGGAAGCTTTGCATGTGCCTGTAACGCAGGATTCACAGGTAACTCATTAAATACCTTTTACCTGCAGACCCGAGCTGCTCCTCACTGACCGTGTCCTCACTGACCGTCTCAGAGATAGCAGCGTACTGTACTTGGGATTGTCCTAAAGTGGGGGTTAGCAGAGTGTTTTTATAATAGTGCTGCCCAGTAGGTCAGTATCTCCTTAGTCTTCTCTCCTTTCTCTCTCAGTGACTGCAGAGCTGAGACATTATTCCTCCTCCCTCCCGTATACAGAGATACCGAGCTTTGTTCACTGCTTGTCAGTCCTTAACTTGTTAGGAGACAATATTGGATCTCCACCGTGAGCAGGGCCCCTCTTCTTGTAATTAGTCAATGACTTGTGATGCGTTAAAGAATCTCCAGGAGTCATTTACACCTGTCTGTCTGTATTGTGAATCGGGTAATGATATTCTTTGTGCTGATATTGATCAGTGTCTAGACAGGTCATGTCTACACAATGTTACGTGTACCATCGGGTACTACACATGTGCATGTAACACCGTATTCATAGCTAACTCATTGAATATCTGTCTCTAGGACAAAATAGCAGACATTTCATGAGTCCAGCAAACCCAAACATGGTGCAGACACCTCATGGGTGGAAACCTTGCTTTATATTTGTGGCACTCTGAGAACATCCAATGCATAGAAAAGAGAAATGGATATTATTCGATTCCATATTACTTTGCCTTTTTAAATACTTTACAGGACTGGCAATTGAATGACCGTTCTATAATGTTTCCAGCTTTATTCGCACCGCTTATCTAATGAGGAGTCCTAATGGCTCCTACATATCCCATCAGCGTCTGCATGTGTCTGTATTGCTGTTTTAGGGAGAAGATTGCATTGTGATGGTGGCAAAGAGATCGTCAGTAATCTTTAATAAAATCAGAGGTGGTTTATTAGGGTGAAGGGAAGCTAAATTCCTAAGCAAAGAAATATGAATTTGTATCTAAACTACAATAAATAATTATTTAGTTGAAGTAATCTGATTGCAAACAGAATTTCTCTGTGTCTCCCAGGTACTATTCCATGCCTTTTCCTAATAATATCATAATCACTAAATAAAGCTCTATATACTATATACAGCTCCTTGTTGATTCCCAAAAAGGTGGCAGAACTTCGTCTTCTTGAGGTATATCACACAAATAGACAATCCTACTTTCATGACTTGTAATATTTTTTTGGACAGGTTAAGACTTTGTCCTCGATACGGTTACAACTGGAATTACAGACCTCAAAAATCCCTTCTGCAGATGGACTTGTCGGCCATTTTCCTGAATACCATGAATCTCCCTTTTATGTGCTTTGTAGTGTCAGATTCTAACTAATTGTTGCATTTCTTTGTTTCCTGTAAGGTAATGGAACACTTTGTGCTGATATTAATGAGTGTGCAAGCAATCCGTGCTCACCTAACGCCAAATGCACCAACACCATTGGAAACTACATCTGTGAATGTAACGCAGGATTCACAGGTAACTCCCTAAATACCTTTCTACCTGCAAACCCATATCAGAGTAAGGCTCCTCTTCTTTTAATGAAAGCCTTTTCGGTATTGGTGTCAGGTAACCGAGCACGTTGTGCTGGGTATCAGCAATCCATGCCACCTGCACCAACACCAGAATATAATAGATAATGCATCAAAGTTTGCATCTGGAACTGTCAGTGTTTCCTTTTCCTCTTTGTCTAATAACCCTGACAGGTTGGAGGTGACCTCTGTGCCTGAGAGATCAAGGTCAAATGCAAAATACATTAGCAAGTTTGTACATTTGACAACAGCACACACTGACACAAGCAAGAACAATTGTAACACGACAAGGAGCAAATTGTATCAACGCCAATGTACCAATACACTACAGCAGTTTTGGCCTGTCTGCATCGGCTTGTGATTCCGGAAGTGCTAAAGTAGGAATTTAACTTGCTATAAACAAGCTCTCCAACATTAGCGTTCTTCATCAATTAAATTGTACTGTACACAGCTTTTGAAACCTCATTGGTTTCTTCTGCCAGTGTAGTGAGTCACTTAATGTTTGGAAAGCTCGTTACACTTTTATTTAATCTATAAGGAACTTGAATGTTCTTTCGCTAAAAGGTATCAACCTACAGCAGATCTCCTTCTCTCCAGGACCAATATACAGCCACTAGGACTTTGAAGTACAATGTTGTATAACACACTAATTTATGGTGATATATATTCCATGTTCTCCTTCATATTTGCAGGGAATGGCAGGGTGTGTACCTGTGCTCCCTGTGACCCAAACTACTGCGGCATTGGAGGAACGTGCTCCAGGGTGGGGCAGTCCTGCTCCTCCCAGATATGTGCGTGTCACCCGGCATTCACCGACGAGCGCTGCACCATCGCTGGCAACAATTTCCCTGCGCAGGCTAAGCCAGGTGAGTCCAGGTCCGATCTTTGGTGTCTAGAGAGAGGCAAATTATTTGCCCAAATTTGTATTCACTGTAAATATGTTGTTTTTGCACATTTTCGAAAATTCTTACATTTGTTGGCATTCTACAAAAGTCGCCACTAAAGTTGAGTTTCTTTTAATTTGATTATTAGTAAAATGAAAATGGGAGGATATTTGAAAATTCACCAAAAAAACTAAAAAAATAGAATATTAAAAAATTTGCAAAAAATGAAGAATGTTAGAAAATATTGGCAAAATTGAAAAATATTTAAAATATTCCAGAGAATATTATAAAGAGATATTAAAAAAATTCCAGAATGAAAAATAACAATGAACAGTTAATCGAATTTCGCCACATTCGCCGATCTCCGGCTGTCGTGTGCTCTCTGCCAATGCAAATATCAAGGCAGATTATAATTAACCTCTCCTTAACCTCTTCCGTGCCACAGGCACATACAAATTATCTAGAGCGGCCATGTTGGTTCATTTAAAGGTGTCAGATCCATATGTTCTTCATAAATCAGAGTCGTTAACTTTGTTATATTTTAAGGCTGAATATATTGTAAATGAGACATATTATTTATTTTGTCTGTAGATACACCGAAGAGAACTGTGCACTTAAGACTCAAATCAACGATCAATTCAACTATCAGTGAAACCGAAGCTTACAACAAGGTATGTACACGTCATCTTGGGGCGCGGGTTTCATGTTTGAGTCATTATAATTTCTGTGTTCGGCCCTGGGGAACTAAGCTGTTCCGATCACAAACGTACCCGCTTTCTGTACTGCAAATGTGCACGTTTAACATGCTTTACAAACTGCACGTACAGGATATTGATGTGTTACATACATGGGGTCGGAGTTACACGCACTGCGAGGGTTTAAATGGAACACGGAACATAGGATTCTTGATGCACATTAAAGCGGGAATGTGTTTTTCTCCTCTAGTTTAATTGCCGTGTCCAATCTGCTGATCTGGAATATAAGAGATTAACCTCAATAGGGAAGGTGACTGGGGCTCCAATAGGTGGGAACACTAAAAAAGAAAGCAATTCACAGTCGAAAATCCTGAATCCTTTCAATAATGCAATTCAATAGGAAAAAGAGGCTGAGGAAAACCCTTTTGCAAGACTTGACTGGATAAATGTACAGTATGAGGATTTTGCATTGAACTGCGGTCAGATGACCATATATATATTCAAACGCATAGACATCACTCCTCCGTAACAAATTATAAGTCCAGCAATAATTGGAGTAATACTCACTGTTGATTGAATAAATGTTCTGTGTCACTTCCTAGTGAGAAGCAACAACCATAGGAGTTTGCAGGGTCATTCTTCACTTGCAGGGTAAAATATCCTTGAAGTTTGAATCCTCTAGATGCTTCTATGTGCAAAAACGTTTAGGAGTTGCACTTTGATACAGCCAATTCTTGGCGAAACATGTCAGTATAATCCTCTTTTTTTGCACATTAAATCGTTTTTATTCTCTCCCTTTTGCTCCTTTGAATTTCGCGGCGTTTTGCCAGGACTATATGCCTTGATCAGGAATATATGAAACTCAGAGCAAACTCTAAATGACAGAGGAGTCTATGTACTGTCACAAACCTAATATTTGGTGTAAATTTGACGCTAGAAAATGAAAAAGTATATTGCATGTGTGCGCATTTATGTACTAACCTTTTTTTTCAATGTGCGCTTTAAGCGTCAAAAATGTTTTTTTGGACAGGTATATTAGCGCAAACAACACACAGATGTAAATGGTACATTATGTACAGAAAAATGTGTATCTGTGCGGCAAAACATTTGTTGATATTGCCCCAGAAGGGTACCATGGTATACCCTGCACAAATCCTACAGTCTGTTTATATTTTCAGCGCAGAATAAGACGCCCTTTAAGTAGAAACGTTTTCGCCGAAGCGCGATGATGTTTCATTATACGGAATACGTTAACATTTGTTATTGTTTTCACAGTATGTCTATTATTAAATATTCTAATAATCATTTATTTTTTACAAATAAACAATTCTGTTTTTTTTTAAATTGTATCACTCCTGTATACAACACGACACTATGTGCGTAACCTCATTTCAGACAGCAAACTATGAGGGGATTCACCCAGCTCAGATAATGGGTGTCTGGGCAGTTAGCGCCCCCCGATCGCGCTCTGATACCCATTATCAGAGATGCATGAAACCCCCTATACACCATATATAAGATGTCATATAACGTCCTCCAGACATACAGTACCACACATATTGTATTAAGGTTTTTACTTCTTTTTAGCGCTACAGTCGTGTTGCAAAGAAATAACTCAACGATCCTGTTAGGACTGCAGGCCACATAATATCTTAATGCTGGCACTTCCTGGTATTAATGTAATAACCTTACTAATGAAACACCTGTGTCTCTCCAGGTTCAGCAAGTCATGGATGAGATTTCAATACCCGGTTTTAATAGCATCAGTAATTTCCGGTGAGTACAAGCTGCTGCCATTACCACGTGATCTCCTTCTCCCATTAGGACCATGAGAGTCTGGGGATGTTTTTAAGTCTCCGTGTTGCACAGCTGCAAGTCTGATGTAAGAAAACAGCACAGGATTGATCAATGCTACGGAAAGAATTGTATCTGCTGCCTTGATACGTTCGCTGCTGTGTTTGTTCTGGTTTTGTAATCCGGAGACTTTGATAAATAGCTCGGCCTTTGTATTTATTTGTGTCCTTGGGTTAACTGAATCTCTGAATAAACACCCTCAGGGGTCAGTTTCTGCCGGTGCTTTGAGATTCATTTCCTCGCTCTTACATTCTGTTGTAGAAATGGATTGGAAAATTTCATATCAACCCTCACCTCTGAATTTAACTACACCGCGAACATCACGGCGATTAGGAAGCTGAATGAGGAATTACTGGGTATCATCAAGGAATTCATTCTGAAGCAACCTCGCACATCTGTTCCAAATATTAGAATTGAGGACGTCACAGACGGTGACAGCAGTGAGTCTTGTGCATAATTTAATTGTATCAAGATTGGGTTACAGGTGGAAATGAGTTCTGCATGCACCACATGGCATTATGGGTGGATGTATTTGTTAGTGTGTGGGTTTTAATAATATACAAAGATGTGAGTTTAATACTGCGTGTAATGAGGTATTAATGCCTTACACATATAAAGGTCTTCTATATACTGAAGTGCACAGGCTTTTTGTGTAAATGTGATGAAAACATTTTCATATCTTCGTTGTAAACGGTTTAATCACTACAGAGAGCTAAATAATGGAAAAGAAAAACTTGTATGACTAAACTTGCCTCATCCCCTCTCCAATCCCTTCTGTGTAATACAGCAGCTGGAATGTTGTATTTCCCAGTGTGCACTGATTCTTGTACAGTGGTACAATTAGTGGCACAAACCTTGTATGGGATAATTCGTCGCTATATACAGCAGATTCATTATTACATCAGATGAATGTAACAGAAATGTTATTAATTTGTTATTGATTAAATTAGGGCTCCAGTTTTTTTTTAAATGTGGGAAAGAACAAATGAACGCATTAATATTCTAAGAGCTGTTTTAACAGGTAAGTAAGTAAAGAGTTTTGAGTATCCATAAAACAGCCAATGAAAGTGCTCAGTGTCAGACACCTGTGTGTGAGGCCCCTCTGATAGCAAAGTGACAGAGTCTGTGATCTGTGGGTGCAATCTGATCTGCTTAACCCTGTCACTGCTAGCAGAATCAGCCCTGCATTGCAGCACACCACTGGTTCCTCTTGGAATTAAGGGTGAAGCACCCGAGTTATCATGAAAAGACCACACTGTCACAACCCATCTCTCTGCTAAAGAAGTTCCCAGGCTTTATGTTTGCTAATATGTAACCACTCATTTCTTCAGGGTCGCTGGCGGAACTGCGGGGATATTTCTCCTGTGATGTATTTGGGTACGGTGGATACACGTTGGACAATAACACATTAGAATGTGTGTCAGTGTGCAGGAGTTATTGTAAGAATGGTGCCATCTGTCAGCAGCTGCAGAATGAGACTATCTGCAGGTGAGTAGCCCCCGGTGGGGTTAGTACATGTTACATGCAACGTGTGGGATCTATTTCATGGAATCATTCTGGCATTTAACAATAAGACTGGATTTACATCTTTGAGGTTATTGATCCTGTTAAAGAGTCAGATCCCATTAGGGGAGGTTTATCCCAATGAATGAGAGTAAGTGGTATCAGAAATGAGCGAACATTACAGGCATGTAACATGTAGAAATTCCCCCCCCAAAAATAATGAATTCATAACACATATTGTTGGGTGGGATAAATGAGGGATTGTAAGATCATCTAATCAAGATGTGTATTGGGAATCAGGGGTAAAACAGTTATATTTTTAAATATAAACAAGATAATGTTTAGTTTTAGGAATAACACAGAAGCAAATAAAACGCACAATCTGTATATTCATTCTATTATTTTTTTTTATTACTGTAACTGAAGTTATTTTTGTATTGAAATGTAAGTGTTTACTTCACAATGGCAAAAAGAGACCAGACATGTATTTTCATGGTGAGTAGAGTTGATTTCTGGCTGCATTAACCCCGCACGTTTTTGTCTTACCTCAGGTGTGTCCCCTTCACCATGTACACCACCTCCGGGAGGCAGTGTGAGACCCTCTCCATGAACCTGAACGCTTTCTTCGGGATATTATTCGGAGCTCTGGCCTTCCTCTTCCTTCTCATGTTGGGCATTGGACTCGCTGTCTACTTCTGCCGCAAGAAGAAAGGTGGCGAAGAGGACACGGAAAGGTGTGTGACACAGATGTGTCTGGGGCTTATATATTCTATAAAGAAGAGACCCTTCTGAAAAAAGGAATTTCCTTTTCTTTTCCATATATGTGCAAGGGATTTTTGTAGGTGCAGATTTTTACACACACAGTGAACCCCATTATAACGCGATGCTTGGGGGCCACAGAATGAGACCGCATTATTATCAAGATCATGACTTAAAAAAAAAAAAAAAAAAAGGCGCCGCGATAACTCTCCCAGCTCTCCCTGAAGCCAGTGAAGCGGTAGCCCCCCCACACAGCACTACCCCGCATCTGCAGCAGCAGTAGCAGCTGATCTGTGTGCTGTGCAGAGAAGCTGTGAGTCTGCGAGAGGTGGGGGGAAGGATCTCACAGAGTCAGGAGAAGCCGGGCAGGAACCAGCTCCCTTTTCTCCTCCCCCCCAGTGGAGGTACAGGGAGGGAGAGAGAGAGGTGTGTGTGTGTAAGAGTGACAGACTGAGGGGACAGTGTGTGTGTGTGTTTATATATGTATATGTGTATATATATGTGTGTATATATATATGTGTGTGTGTGTATATGTCTGTTTGTGTAGCTGGACATTCCTCTCAGCAAATCCTGGCAGATTGCCCACAAAAAAAAATCAAAAAAAAAAAATCTTTAAAGTTTTTTATTTATTTTTATACGTGAGCCACGCTCACACCCTGTTATATGCGGATATGCATTGTAGCAGATCGCGCTATAACGGGGTTGAGCTGTATATGGAAGCAACCAAGTACACAGAGACATAGATTCCGGACACAGTGCAAAGAAATATGATACAAGATGAGATATTAAAATTAACGTTGAAAGTGAGGCAGCCCTAACACGAAAAGTTGGCAATCAAAGGTCCAGATCCACAAAGGGTGCTAAGCTTTATTTCATGTGAATGGAAGTGGAGGCATGCTAAAGCTTAGCACCCAATGGGGATCTGTACCTTAGTGTTTCAATGTGAAACCTGCAGACACAATGAGACTGCACGTACTCTAAGTGTGTGGCAGGACAGCCTGTAGGCGAGGTCAGACAATAGTCCACATGTGCAGTTTCAGGTTAAAGCAAATGTTGAGTGGTTTTATTTCTTCACAGCACAACTAAACATTTGGGCACACTGTCCCTTTAAGGCAAAACAAAACTCACCTACTCCCCATTGGGAGAACTTGCTAAACACTCCAAGCCCTATCTATCGGGCTGGCTGGCTATGTCCAGTTCCCAAACCCTAAACATACACCACAATAGTTATGGAACGATATAAAAGTCCTTACTGTATATTTGTTTGGGAATTTCTGTCCCTAGAGAGAGTTTAGGAAATCCTTCTGGATAGGAACTTGCACAGGACAGCTCTGTAGTCTGAGTCTGCCACCTTCTACAAGCATTAGCCTCCTTATCAAGCTGGTGGTCAGCTGTCTCCGCTTACTTCCTGACTGCCCACCTATTCTTACTTCGTTAACCTTCTGAGTGCTGGATGAAGGACTCAGATGTAGGTTTCCCAGGCATAATTATCAGTACCTGACTTCACCCTGCCACAAAGTGCATAGAATTGTAAGTACATTTCTTATAGAAAGGCAAGTACTTCTGTAGTGGATAGTGTGCTCGTGTTAAGAAACTTTGTAAATAAAATGTAGTGGCACTCAGTACCCAGTAGTATCCCCGTATTGACACATTAGGATCTCAGTCTGGTTCAGTAGGCTGGGTTTCCCTATCGCCCTTTTATTTAATGTAACCATCCTTTCTCACTGCAGGCTTTCCAGGACGGAGTTTCTGTGGAAGAGCAGCCCATTCTCCTGTGAGTACATGTCTTTCTCCTCTACCTGTATATAATGCCACTGAATAGTATTACTTTCAATGCCAGTAACAATGTGTTACACTCAGCACCTCACTGCTCTGTGCATGCGTTTCCCCAGCCTTCAGCAAGATGAAAGAATCAACAATACCAACGTCCTCTTCAGTATCAGATCCGAATCTAGTCAGCTGGAAACCACATTTATAGAAAATTGACTCATTAACAGAGGTAAATATAATTGCATAGACTACATCAAAATGTAACCACATTTAACTATAGCCTGGGTCCCCTTGGTCCCCTGTTTGTCCCCTTACCTTTCCATAGGAGTATAGCACAGCAGGGGAACTACAAGTTTCAACAGCCTCAGGGGCTGCAGGACGCGTTGCCAGGCAACCAATAGGGCTGAGAGATATGGCAGTTAGAATTCTGACAGTTGGGATTCTGACAGTTAAAGGGACTGCTAGTTGGAAGCTGGACACTGAAGGGGTAGGGTGTGAGTGTGTAGGTGCCTGTGGCATCTGCACTAGGCCAGAGACCCCGATAGGCCCTAGCTAGGCCCAACTCCCCTCAGTTTGTTGCTGCTACAGGGTCAGACCCAGAAGATAGGGAAACTGCCCCTGCAGCATGCAGTGAGGGACACAGACAGGACACAGCAGCATCCTGGCTCTTGGGGATCTGGGACCAGACCACCCCCACGGAAGAGACTGTCCTTGAGGTGGACATCCCACGCTGATCATCGTTGCATCCGTGTACCCCATCGCAGGACGCGGCATGCTGGGTGCGGATGCACCCGGCAGGTACCCCACGCACAAGTGCACCAATATACACTATAGTGGCAGCGCTGACCACATACAAGGGTGAGGGGTTATATCCTTGTTGACACTAGAGTGGTTGGGTGCCTGAGGGCCCCATCAGGTACTGTGGGGACTGTGAAAAAGTGTGTGGGACACTGGGCGGGTGGTTATGACCGTGCAAGGCCTTGTGGGTAGGCTGTAACCAGTAGCCATATTATCGTTCTGTAGTAAAGTTGTTATTTTATGTTTTACCCATTGTGTGTAATTATTGTATAAGTATATGTACATAGGTCCTGTAACGGGTAATTCCACACGGTAGAATCCATTGCAGGTGGAGGCGCTGAAGAACACCGTACCAGTTACACCCCAGGCTCCCTGCAGCGGAGGCTCAGACCTCCTGTGAGCCACAGGTATTGCACCACACACACCGTAGCCACACATTCTCCAAGGGAGTGGGGGAAGTGTGCTACATAACCTATTAGTCTGCAGTATGTTTTGATGTCCATGTGGCAGTGTGGGTAGCAGTGTTGGTCCTTTCTTCCATTTGGTAAAATAACAAACGAAGGAGAAGGAGTAGGCCGTGTGGTACCTGCTACTGGACTGACGAGTGGTTCATATGTTACAAGATTTGCGAACTCTTAGGGTTCTTCGGCGGGTATGGGAGAAATATGGAAACAGAGGTTTTATATTTCTTTTTTGACCTGATGAAGGACCCTGAGGGGTTGGAAAGCTTGTAACACATCAACTACTCGTTGGGCCAATAAGAAGTATCATACCCCCTACTCCCTCTCCCTCTCCCTTCTTTGTTATATTGTGTCCCTGGCAGAGAATGTATGAAACCCTTTCTTCTCATAGATCTTTTAGAGTAAAGATTTGAAGCTGTTTCTACCCCAGAGATACCTACAAACCAAGTATCTTTAATGTAACTTTACTCTCCAGACCAGGCCAGCTGCCAGATAACCACCTGTCTGTTTGTTTTCCAGGTAAAGATAAAAAGGCCGGACATTAAAATCTGAAGAAAACAAAAAGTTTCTCAATTAAGTTTTAGCCGGATTTCTAAAACTGAGACTTCAACCGTGCTAAAATGCAGCACAGCCGGACTGCCTAATGGGTGAAGGGGTAACATGCCATTTTCACCAATTCATTTGCCATTCTATTATATACGGGAGCTGCCTTCATATCTGGGAAAGGGACCGGGCCTTTCAGTAAAAGATAAAAGGGAGCGATGGATTAAGGACCAGACGGTGACCACACTGTGCATTCTGTCGTTGGGAGGAATGTTGGTTTTTACCATGGGACCAAATCCCGCCCTTTACCAAGGAGTCTTTATAATTTGTTACCATGTTTATTTCTACTTCTTCCCAAACCCCCAGACAGGAGCTTTCACATGCTGTGTGAGGTAACGCCAGCTCAGGCCTGGGAGTTACACGTATGTAACAAGACTGAAGGACAATGACGGGTAGATGTGCTAACATTGATACAGCCAGTAACATGTACATTGTGTCTCTAACCCTGACTCCTCTTTCTTTGATGTAGCCCCTCCCCTATCACTTACTTACGTGTGTGGGGCGCAGATCCACACAACGCACCTTAATACTACGCCATGAAAAATATACAGATCTGTGAATGCCTCAACAATATTCTACATAATGTCCAGTCTGGGGACATGATAAAAAGACCGTAATATCCAGATTTGCACAATACATGATGTATCTCTGCTTGCCTATTGTTAATAATGAAGAATATATTTTTATAAAATTTGTATTAATTTATCATGAACTCTATGACATGCTGCACATATTATACAATGTATCAGCGCTCCGGGATATGATGTTGTGATTGTAAAGAAAGGATGATGGGATGTTTTGTCTTATTTATGTTAATGACAATTTTAACATATTTTTAATATTTTTAATAAACCTATATATTCTATATTTAATGACAAAGTTGTGTTGTTAAATCACTTACAAGGACAATGCGTCCCGTCCTCCGCACATGTGCGGTCTGTCATTGTAAAGGGTGTGACGCATTTCTCATTGCGCACGTGTGAAACGTTTGGTTAACTCGTGTACACACTATCATGTATTAATTCACATATGCACTATAGGTTTGTGTGTGGTTGTATTTGCAGAATAGGTACTACTGTACCAGTAAGATTTAGTTTGCATTTAACCTTGGTTTTGTCTACACACTAAGAGGGACCTGGCTTTCCCACACCCATGTTCCCCCGGTGCTACAGGTCTCACCCATGTCAGAAGGGATTGGAGTAGAGATACTTAGTGAATGAGTTGGAATCTGGACTAGGGGTCATTTCTATATCGTGTAAAGCAGCCGGTCACACAGAAATCGAACAGATAAAAGAATGGGCTTGATTGGAGGCTTTTAGTTAATTGTGACAATTTAGACTGAATCTGTTTGACATACTGTCTGTCCTAGACAAGGGGGGGGGCTCAACTCCAGTCCTCAACACCCTCCCCCTCAACAGGTCAGGTTTTAAGGATATCCCAGGTTCAGCACAGGTGGCTCAATCAGAGGCTCAGTCGAAGGCAGAGTCTCTGATTGAGCCGCCTGTGCTGAAGCAGGGATATCCTGAAAACCTGACCTGTTGGGTGGGGGTTTCTTGAGGATTGGAGTTGAGCCCCCGCTGGTCTCGACTACACATCGCACAAAATTGTCTTCTGACAATAAAAACGTACTATTACTACAAAATGTAAGTTCTCCGAAAAAGATAAAGGTAAATCAGGTGCATTGTGAAAGATAAACTGGGAGCGTTAACAAAAATGGAAATGATTCACTGGTAGAGTAGTAGGGTAGACCAAGGTGGTATCCAATCTACAATACGCCAATTTACTATGTAATATATCAGCACAGGTAACCTAACAGTGTTATTACCCAACTGCTCCTGATTTACCCGTATACTACTATACTGTAGAGAGCATGGTTACTGTAATCCCAACCTTGACTGGTATAATTATTATTAAGTATTGTAATGAAAAAAGCGCTCAGAGCTACAGAACTGGTGGTGAGGTTATAATACTACTACTAGTACTTAAACAAAACATAAAATAACAGCGCCAAGCAAGTATTGAGTATTCAATGAATGTGAGGGAATACCTACTTAAATAAAATGTGCCATAGGACAAAGCACAATAAACAGACAGACACACAACATGTATGACAAGGAAAAAAGTGGGAATGGAAAAAGGAATGGAAAGAAGGGGAAATGGAAGGAATAGGAAAGGGAAAGCCAAAAATAATAATAAACCTTGAAAATAAAGTAGATTAAAAAAACTGGAACGCCCAGACAGCTATCCGCAGGATCAACCCCTTCCTCGATAATTCTAGAAAACCAAAGAGGACGGAGCGAGCTCCGTAGTGTAAATAGTAAAAGGTTTATTACCGCAATGATAAAATCAGGTCACTCACAACAAATCAGTGAATTATGCGCGTTGAACATGCACTCGGGTCCCCTTGTGATTCTCCTGCCGGTACTGAACTCTAATCTTGCAGCTGGAGGTGTGGGATATCCTTCCGCATGTACAGCCGCGTAGCTTTGATAGTGTGCGTCCACACAGCGGTCCCCCGGCACAGCGGTATACGTTCCCTCAGTTCCCGGAGCTCCCTTCCGTAGTAACCAACAGAGATAGAGGCAAGGTCCAGGCTCAGCCCAATCAGTGTTTTAACCCTTACGCGTTTCGTCGCTACGGTATTGGCGACTTCATCACAGACACACACAATACATGCACCAGGTGAATCCCTGCATCACGCCATCCTCGGGCACAACCTACTGTCATTCCTGTCTTACCTGGGTCAGAGAGCAGCAGACTCTTGGTGCAAGAGAAGCGAGGAAGGGGTCTCTTTAAACCCACCAAATAGTTAAATAATGAGTATTAATATCACCAGGGAATATGTTCCCTTGTGAAACGCGTTGGAAGAGAAGCAGAGGTGTTGGAGTGCCGTCTGTCTATTGGAAGCCAGGCAGTAATGTCATCAAGGTCATCAAGGTCGACCAAGACTCAGATGGAGCTGTGATCCATCAGACCTTTCTCTGTCTCCTAGGTGCACCTGCCCCAATGATCACCTCATGCTGCCCTCACTATGCCCCCCCATGTGCTTCTTCACCCCTCTCTACCCTCTGGCTGCACCTCCCCCAGTCACAGTGCCCCCACACCATGCTCCAGCAATACCACTGAGGTGGTGTAGCATGCATGAGGGGATGATGTCCTGCCACAGAATTTTACGGGGATACTGTGACTGAAGGGGGGGGGAGTGATCATGACAGAGACAGAGGTGCATCCAGGGGGCAGAGAGAGGTTAAGCAGTATGGGGGCGGGGGGCTACGGGGACACTAAGAGAAGTGCAGCAGCATGTGGGGTGGTTGGAGGTAGGTGGAGTCAGGGAGGGGGGCACAGTACAGCAGGATTAGGGGGCAGGGAGGCTGCTAAGTCTTTGCTACTTTGTCTCACTGATTTTTAAATGCAAATAACCTTTTCTTTGACCTTGAGCCAGAGTAAGTCCCCAGTGCCGGGCATCACATGACTGAGGGGTGCGATGCTGTTATATTCATGGTCAGACATTTATTGTTCCGCCATTCTCTTTCACCACATTTCACATTGCTTTATTGCAGCCCTTTGCGTAATGTTCCTGTAACTTCTCACCTGCACAATAATAAAAGGCAGTTATATAAAAGGCAGCTGACTGGAACTGAGAGTTATTTTTACACTTGGAGACATGTATAAATGTTCACTATAAAACCTAATTTCTCTGTCCCCATCATACGTTCCCTGATGCACCATAACCAAGAGGAAAAACAAACTGTGCGGCAGTGCCCAATAAAACAATAAAACTGATCAAAGGATGTTATTAATAATACGAATTAAGTAAAGTGTCACCTAGCAAGGTCAGAAAGTTCCATATGGTGATAATGAACTTCCCCCACAGCAAAGTCATCCACTCTCGTCAGAGAAAACAAGGTGCACCTGAGATCTTCTAGAACGTAGCAAGATGATGTAATGGCTCACACACACACACACACACACACACACACACACACACACACACACACACACACACACACACACACACACACACACACACACACACACACACACACACACACACACACACACACACACACACACACACACACACACACACACACACACACACACACACACACACTCGTGATATTTCAGGAATCAACAAAAGACAGGGGAGCCCAATGCTACATCCAATTGACAAAACATATAAAGTAATAATTATAAAGTTTAAATACTTCAATAATAATAATATTTACTTTGTTAAACCCTTTGGCCAAAGCATCATAAGCCAGCATACCACGTCAAGGTATAACCAAAATTAATGCAGGTCCTACACTACACTGTGTGGCACCTCCCCCCAGAACTCATTCCTCCTCCTCACCTTTTTAACTTGGGAGGTCTTTTCACTTTGTGCAAAGAACAGGATCTACTATGGTTCTTTCCCCTCATACAGGGGTAAAGGGAAGGGCTCACAGTGTAGTGTAGGACCTGCATTCATTTTGGTTATACCTTGACGTGGTATGCTGGCTTATGATGCTTTGGCCAAAGGGTTTAACCAAGTAAATGTTATTATTATTGAAGTATTTAAACTGTATACTTATTTCTTTATATGTTTTGTCAATTGGATGTAGCATTGGGCTCCCCTGTCTTTTGTTGTATACATTTGCCACGCCCAGTAGCTCTCTTTTTGACATAAATATATACTCATGATATGATGGGTGTGGGAGTTTGAGCTAGCTGGGAATGTGTGTGGTAATCAATTTCAGGAATCAGGATGGCATTCAAGCTCAAGTTCCGACATCCCATTGTGTGCAGGCTCCACCTCCCGCGCTTCCGAAGAGCAGTCAGTATTATTATTATTATTACTTCTTCGGCCCAGGAGAGCAGCTTGTGATGGACTTCTTCAAAGAGCAACAAGTCTATACGTCTCCCGGACCAGTATAGCCCAAAGAAGTTTGTTCTACATGATTACATTAGGCAGCTCCTCTCTCATACTGTATGTGTCATGAGCATGTTCTGTGAGCTTAAGTATCTGACCTCATGTACATCATAAGGATGAGTGGTAATGAAAAGATTATTTCACTGAATCCACGTTTGACGCTTACGGTGCACATTGAGAAAAATAAGGTTTGTGCATTTGTACATAGGGGCAAAATAGTGCAATATAAATTGAGATATATGTTCATGCCAACAATTCCAACGCTTTGTACCGAGGCTCCGTATCGTTTATTATCAAATAAAATTATAAGACAAAATGCAGATGAACTGATTTCTCATAAACAGAATGCTGCAGTTACTCCAAATATACCCTGACCAGCAGGCTGTCATAAAGGCATTATAATAATATGTTCTTGTATAGCACTGCTAATTGTACGCAGCGCTTTACAGAGACATTTTGCAGGCACAGGTCCCTGCCCTGTAGAGCTTACAATCTATGTTTTTGGTGCCTGAGGCACAGGGAGATAAAGTGACTTGCCCAAGGTCACAAGGAGCTGATACTGGGAATTGAACCAAGCCCCCGTGCAGCAATCTCAGTGTCAGTCAGTGTCTTTACTCACTGAGCCACTCCTTCTCCATTGCAAGAACAAGCACAGTATCAGCCATTTTAAGAGTCCAAGATAAAAAGACATGAATATTTCACAACTTGAGAATTTTGTAATATTAATAAACACACAATCCCAGCAAGCTCAAGAACCCCCAAATCCACCACATCATATATACAGCACATATATATGTGTCAAAAATGAGTGCTACTGAGTGTGGACAAATGTATACAGCAAAAGACACAAATGCCCAGTGCTGCATCAAAAGTGACAGAATATGTAGTACAATTCCAGATTAGCACGGAAGTATTGTACTATGTATTCTGTCACTTTGATGTAACACTGGGAATTTCTGTCTTTTATTGAATTTTGTAATTACTTCTCAGGCCCGATATGTTTCACAACCTGACTATCCGTTCATTGTTACTATTTCCAAATCGTTTTTGCCGGTTTTTAATACGAAAATGCTTGTGCATTATTGTCTAATTTCATCTCCTTTTTAATGTTTTTTTTTATGTTGAACCTAGCGTACACCTTAAAGTCTGTTGCTATGTACCGTGTCTATCAAAAATGGATTTAATTATTTGAAATGGCATGTTAACAAAATGTTTTATTTTCACAGTATGGCTATTATTATTATTATTATTATTATTATTATTATTATTGTGGCTATAGACATTATTTATATTCACTAATACTAGTTATAAATAAAAAAATAAATGTAATTCTGTTTTAATTTAAATTGTATCAATATGGAATTTAACAAATTAATTTCAAACAAACGATGAGGTATATGCACAGTCACATAACGATCTTTATACTATACATGGGGGACAGTTTATGAAGATTCCTAATACATTTTAAAGCAAGACTTTTGATGCACAAAGAAATTAGATCTTAGTACAGTACATACTATATAAGGACCAATATATTATATATCCTCAAATTTAGAGGGTGCGAACAATTCACGTGCAGCAACCTACCTGCCAATTCAGCATTACCCTGCATTCCACATTCATATCATTGTTTTAAATGTTTTATAGGTAGCTGCGCATTTTATAAAACTATAAGGTATTCCATATACAGCTATGTGGACGGGGAGTGTTTGCAGCAATTAACATGTAAACCATTTTACAGAGTACATAAGAGTTGTATATAAATGTTTATAGCATAATAAATGTAACACAAACCTGAGTCAGGTCTCTCACACATGTACATATACAGTATTTGTGTGGGTGATAGAGTTTCACCTTACCTCTTGTACCCCAGGCTCTGCATTATCTCACTACCCCAGGTGGGGAATGGATTTCAGCCGCTGCTGACCTTACCCAGATAATACATACTGTACTCTACGCCTTAATTGATACAAGTGTTGCGATCTACACCAACAGACTCACTCTGAATCATGTACTCTACAGCAGTGATTGCGATGCTTATATCACAGGCAGCAATATTGTTACAATACACGGTATTAATTGTATGATCACATAATAATTATGTACCTATTTGCGTATTATATCCATAACGATTACATTGGCTTCCGAGGGGGTGTATCTCAGACTATCCTATTTGAGATATCACTGAGACACATTGGAATTGTACTTACCTCACTGACGGTTATCCAATACTGTGACGGTTATCCAATACTGTGACGGTTATCCAATACCGTGACGGTTATCCAATACCGTGACGGTTATCCAATACCGTGACGGTTATCCAATACCGTGACGGTTATCCAATACCGTGACGGTTATCCAATACCGTGACGGTTATCCAATACCGTGACGGTTATCCAATACCGTGACGATTATCCAATACCGTGACGGTTATCCAATACCGTGACGGTTATCCAATACCGTGACGGTTATCCAATACAGTGACGGTTATCCAATACAGTGACGGTTATCCAATACCGTGACGGTTATCCAATACTGTGGACCTCTAAGTCTCCTCACCCTGTGGATCTTTAAATTGATCACTGTACATATATTCACTTGCGTCGTTGTTTATTAGTACTGTATCGTTAAAATGTTATTGTTTTTCATATTATGTAATTGATGACCTCATTACTCTACTATCTTTGTCAGCTTTTTTGGTAATATTGCTATTTAACTAGATCATCTCCTGCTTAACATTGCTACATTAAGAATATTAAGATTTCAGGACTACTTAAGTCTCAATATATTTCTACATCGAGAGTGCAGTTCAGTAAGGGATCCGGTGCGGGTGTAATGCTGCACACAGGAGACTAAGCAAATAATCCGGCGTGCTAAGGCCCAAACAAGAGAGGAATGGATCAGTCAGTAGAGACGGGGACACAGTGTTTTTTAGGAAGGAAAATCAGAAGGAGGAATAGTAAGACTAAAGACAGATGGGAACAGTTTATTTGAGGACAACAACCAGTATTAATACCTTAATAATTATTTTTGCTCAGAATTCCCAGCTGAAGGTGAGGGGGAGAGGGACCACAGATGAAGGTGAGGGGGGGTGGGACCACAGCTGAAGGTGAGGGGGAAAGGGGCCACAGCTGAAGGTGAGGGGGTGGGACCACAGCTGAAGGTGAGGGGAAGAGGGGCCACAGCTGAAGGTGAGGGGAAGAGGGGCCACAGCTGAAGGTGAGGGGGAGAGGGACCACAGCTAAAGGTGAGGGGGAGAGGGGCCACAGCTGAAGGTGAGGGGAGAGGGACCACAGCTGAAGGTGAGGGGAAGAAGGGGGACCACAGTTGGATAATAGGAATATAAATGGAAAGGAGTTGGACACAGGACCGGTTACAGGAGAACGTCCTACTGGGGCTTTCAGAACTGAAAGGGGACAGGTCAATGGTGCCCAGGTGGGAGACACCCAAGGATATTAGCAGAGCTGAGGGGAGCGCTGGCAACACCATTACCCAATCTATTTAACCAGTCACTACTGACAGGGGCAGTTCCACAAGACTTGGGAAGAGCAGGTGTAGTCCCACATCACAAAAGTGGAAGTAGGGAAGAGGCGGGTATCCTAAAACTGTCTACACTCATGCACAAGCATGAACGTGCAAGATTTCTACTAAGAACGCACAGATCTGGTTACCCTGCTGCTTCACTGTTACGATATCTGGCTAGTTTTTCCTGACTCATAAACTAGACCGAACAGTCTCCCCGAGCGCTCATATGGGCTTTCTATACCTGACCCAAACTGTTACTGAGATACTCCAGTAGCCACAACCAGAGCATCTACTATGCAATAGGGGATATTTTGGAGGCAGATGTTGTGTTGATATCAACTAGACTGTGGATCTTCCTCCTACCCTTACCTGATTTTAATATTTAATCACTACCTAGGAACCCCTCTGGGAGTTCAAACTACGAACTCATGGGGGGACATTGATCAGAGCATCTACTATGTTATAGGGGATATCTGGAGGCAGATTATATGTATTACCACAGTCTTAACATCAACTAGATTAGACCTATACCTCTGATTGTTACCTAGGAACCCCTCTGGTATCACACTAAGAACTCAATTGGGGACATTATTGCTAACTGGCTTAGTATTTTCATTACAGTTCATACAATTAATATAAATAACCTCTCAAACCCACAGGGCATTATCCCTGATCATTATTAATGAACCTCGCTGGCAGTTCACTCTTGAACTCATTCGGGGACATTGTTAATCCAGGTCACAACTAATAAAATAAGAAAGTTAATTCCTTGAGACTATGATCCTCGCTGGCAGTTCATTCCAGAACTCCAATTCAAGGATCTAATATTCTACCGTTTTGTCCTATATACCATCAGTACTTG
Organism: Ascaphus truei; assembly: GCF_040206685.1. NCBI lineage: Eukaryota > Metazoa > Chordata > Amphibia > Anura > Ascaphidae > Ascaphus > Ascaphus truei. The sequence goes on along the minus strand of NC_134496.1, from coordinate 52,481,096 downwards.
TGGTGTTCTGTTTTACTCAATTTCGCTTACTTTAATTGTTCAACTGTTGAACTGCTCCAACAAAGTGTTAAACAGATTATCCACATCTGCCCTTTGGGCTATTATGAACATATTATTTAGCCACTATTTGTATAGCACTATCATCAGCAAGCTACTCATAAAAGTGACAGGCAACCGTGGATTTTAAGTTCTATACTACTAGTATCACCTAATGTGATTATTTGTATGATATAATGGAACAGTTCTTTAGATACCCGTTGAGCTTACTACGTGTTCCCCAATACGTGGTGGGAACGGAGTGATCACCTCTGATCTCTTTTTAACTATATCTTCAACTGACACACTCAGACCACCATAAGTATTCGCACTGCATCCAGAGTTCGATTTATAAATTCTTACTAGGATCACAGCTGCATCATAGTTGTTTTAATACCCAATATTTTATTATCCTTGTTGACATTAAAATAACATTTATTTTTAACTAACTCACCTATAAAAATCAGACGAGTTCTCGTACTAGGTCTCTTTTCTCCTTTTGTTCCTAAGAGACAGGTAACTACAGCCTAGTGATCCAACGTCAGACATGGGGAAATGCTTGGTAGCAGTGCTATAAGATACAATTGTTGACTATCCAGCTCAACAATCTACAAGATCCCAGGCAGCATGGGTTTACTGGGGGGAGTATAATATAACAGATCTATTCTGCACACAATAAAAATCAAATATCATACAATTACCGGTGCTCCAGGTATTCCCTGTCTGTAATCCAGAGTCAATAGAAGAAGTTACATACTAAATCTGGGCACTGCGGATTTTCCTAAACTCATTTATTGAGCCAAATTTTCGATGTTTCGGCCGATGCAACAACGGAGGCCGCCAGGATGATGTCACATGCCAACCGGGATACGCGTGTGATCATCAGAGGAATGAGGAGGACACCGGCGGATAATTACCAACGAGGGACAGCTTTGGATTTGGGGGCTATCAATGAGAGACACTTTGGGTGGTTTTGTTATGCCAGTTATACTTGAAAAGGGCAGTTGCATCGGCCGAAATGTCGAAAATCTGGCTCAATAAATTAGTTTTGGAAAATCCGTGGTGTCCTGATTTACTTTTCTGGGGGGAAGTTCAAGGTAAAAAAATAACCTAATTTTTTTTTTTGACATTGTGACTAAGAGAACAGATCAGGGTGGAGCAGTGAATGTAGCTTATCTACATTTTAGTAACTATCCCACATATAAGACTGATAAATAGGTTGCAATGTTTGGGATTGGACACTAAGATGATAGAATGGATAATACATTGGAGGAAGGATCGGAGACAGAGAGTTATGGTAAAAGGAGAACATTCAGAGAAGGGGAAGTAACCAGTGAGGTGCCTCAGGGATCTGTACTGGCACTGGCGCTCTTTAATATCTTTATTAGCGACATTACAAAATGGTTTGGAGGTGAAAGTGTCTATCTGCAGATGACCAAAAGGTCTACAACAGGGTTGACACTCCAGGGGGGGTAAATAAAATGGCTGACAATTTAGGTAGATTAGAGGAATGGTCAAGAATGCGGCAACAGCAATTTAATGGCAAAAAGTGCAAAATTATACACTTGGATCAAAAAAATCCAAAATCACGATACTGGATTAATAGCCCTATATAATGTCACGTACAATTTCAGCAGACTTAAAAGTAGGTGAGCAATGTAATAAAGTTATGCGTAAAGCCAGCAGGATGTTGTTTATGGAGAGGTTTCAGCAGAGAGACAAGTGGTGATGTCACTTTATAGATCAGTGGTGAGACCTCACCTACAGTTCTGCGTTCCGTTCTGGAGACCAGATCTCAGGAAGGACGTAAATAAAGTGGAGATTGTGCAAGGAAAGGGAACTAAGATGGTGCCTGATACAGCAAAAGTCTGATTAGGAAAGAGTAAGGAGCTTAGCATGTGTGGCTTATAGGAGAGAAGGGGGAGGGGGAATATGAAACTTTAACATATGTAAAGGGATTCAGGAGGGAAGCATATTCCAAAGAGAGAGAGGAGTTAGAACAAGAGGTTATTCTCTGGCACTGCAGGGGGGCGGCTAAGGGGAATGTGGGGAAGTACTTTACAGAAGGGGTGGTGGATGCATGGAATAGCTCCCAGCAGGGGTGGTAAGGGCTAATACAGTAAGGGGATTCACACAGGCGTGGGACAGACATCAGGCTACTTCCTAAATATGAAAGCCCCAAGGATCTAATAGTGTCTGAGGTGTTACAGCCGGTGGGAATATGGGCAGACACAGGCGCCGCGTGGGACAGGACTGTGGGCAGACACGGAGGCCGCGTGGGACAGGGATATGGGCAGACACGGGGGCCGCGTGGGACAGGAATATGGGCAGACACGGGGGCCGCGTGGGACAGGAATATGGGCAGAGACGGGGGGCCGCATGGGACAGGAATATGGGCAGACACGTGGGCCGATTGGGACAGGAATATGGGCAGACCCGGGGGACAGGAATATGGGCAGAGACGGGGGGCCGCGTGGGACAGGAATATGGGCAGACACGGGGGCCGATTGGGACAGGAATATGGGCAGACACGGTGCCGCGTGGGACAGGAATATGGGCAGACACGGGGGCCACGTGGGACAGGAATATGGGCAGAGACGGGGGGCCGCGTGGGACAGGAATATGGGCGGACACGGGGGCCGCGTGGGACAGGGATATGGGCAGACACGGGGGCCGCGTGGGACAGGAATATGGGCAGACACAGGGGCCGCGTGGGACAGGAATATGGGCAGACACGGGGGACAGGAATATGGGCAGACACAGGGGCCGCGTGGGACAGGGATATGGGCAGACACGGGGGCCGCGTGGGACAGGGATATGGGCAGACACGGGGGACAGGAATATGGGCAGACACGGGGGACAGGAATATGGGCGGACACGGGGGACAGGAATATGGGCAGACACGGGGGACAGGGATATGGGCAGACACGGGGGCCGCGTGGGACAGGGATATGGGCAGACACGGGGGCCGCGTGGGACAGGGATATGGGCAGACACGGGGGACAGGAATATGGGCAGACACGGGGGACAGGAATATGGGCAGACACGGGGGACAGGGATATGGGCAGACACGGGGGCCGCATGGGACAGGGATATGGGCAGACACGGGGGCCGCGTGGGACAGGGATATGGGCAGACACGGGGGCCACGTGGGACAGGGATATGGGCAGACACGGGGGCCGCGTGGGACAGGGATATGGGCAGACACGGGGCCGCGTGGGACAGGGATATGGGCAGACACGGGGGCCACGTGGGACAGGGATATGGGCAGACACGGGGGCCGCGTGGGACAGGGATATGGGCAGACACGGGGGGGCCGCGTGGGACAGGGATATGTGCAGACACGGGGGCGCGTGGGACAGGAATATGGGCAGACATGGGGGCCGCGTGGGACAGGGATATGGGCAGACACGGGGGCTGCGTGGGACAGGGATATGGGCAGACACGGGGGCCACGCGGGACAGGGATATGGGCAGACACGGGGGCACGTGGGACAGGGATATGGGCAGACACGGGGGCCACGTGGGACAGGGATATGGGCAGACACGGGGGCGCGTGGGGCCGGAATATGGGCAGACACGGGGGCCGCGTGGGGCAGGAATATGGGCAGACACGGGGGCCTCGTGGGACAGGAATATGGGCAGACACGGGGGGCCGCGTGGGACAGGAATTTGGGCAGACAGGGGGGCCGATTGGGACAGGAATATGGGCAGAGACGGGGGGCCGCGTGGGACAGGAATATGGGCGGACACGGGGGCCGCGTGGGGCAGGAATATGGGCAGACACGGGGGCCACGTGGGGCAGGAATATGGGCAGACACGGGGGCGCGTGGGGCAGGAATATGGGCAGACACGGGGGCCTCGTGGGACAGGAATATGGGCAGACACGGGGGGCCGCGTGGGACAGGAATATGGGCAGACACGGGGGGCCGCGTGGGACAGGAATATGGGCAGACACGGGGGGCCGCGTGGGACAGGAATATGGGCAGACACGGGGGCTGCGTGGGACAGGGATATGGGCAGACACGGGGGGCCGCGTGGGACAGGAATATGGGAAGTCACGGGGGGCCCGCGTGGGACAGGAATATGGGCAGACACGGGGGCCGCGTGGGACAGGAATATGGGCAGACACGGGACCGCGTGGGGCAGGAATATGGGCAGACACGGGGGCCGCGTGGGGCAGGAATATGGGCAGACACGGGGCCGCGTGGGACAGGAATATGGGCAGACACGGGGGCCGCGTGGGACAGGAATATGGGCAGACACGGGGGGCCGCGTGGGACAGGAATATGGGCAGACACGGGACCGCGTGGGGCAGGTATATGGGCAGACACGGGGGCCGCGTGGGGCAGGAATATGGGCAGACACGGGGCCGCGTGGGACAGGAATATGGGCAGACACGGGGGCCGTGTGGGGCAGGAATATGGGCAGACACGGGGCCGCGTGGGACAGGAATATGGGCAGACACAGGGGCCGCGTGGGACAGGAATATTGGCAGACACGGGGCCGCGTGGGGCAGGTATATGGGCAGACACGGGGGCCGCGTGGGGCAGGAATATGGGCAGACACAGGGCCGCGTGGGACAGGAATATGGGCAGACACGGGGGACAGGAATATGGGCAGACACGGGGGGCCGCGTGGGACAGGGATATGGGCAGACACGGGGGCGCGTGGGACAGGAATTTGGGCAGACACGGGGGCCGCGTGGGACAGGAATATGGGCAGACACGGGGGGCCGCGTGGGACAGGAATATGGGCAGACACGGGGGGCCCGCGTGGGACAGGAATATGGGCAGACACGGGGCCGCGTGGGACAGGGATATGGGCAGACACGGGGGCCACGTGGGACAGGAATATGGGCAGACACGGGGGCGCGTGGGACAGGGATATGGGCAGATACGGGGGGCACGTGGGACAGGAATATGGGCAGACACGGGGGCCGCGTGGGACAGGAATATTGGCAGACACGGGGGCTGTGTGGGACAGGGATATGGGCAGACACGGGGGCCGTGTGGGACAGGGATATGTGCAGACACGGGGGCCGCGTGGGACAGGAATATGTGCAGATACGGGGGCCGCGTGGGACAGTAATATGGGCAGACACGGGGGCCGCGTGGGACAGGAATATTGGCAGACACGGGGGCCGCGTGGGACAGGAATATGGGCAGACACGGGGGCCGCGTGGGACAGGAATATGGGCAGACACGGGGGCCGCGTGGGACAGGGATATGGGCGGACACGGGGGGGCGCATGGGACAGGGATATGGGCAGACACGGGGGCCGCGTGGGACAGGAATATGGGCAGACACGGGGGCCACGTGGGACAGGGATATGGGCAGATACGGGGGCCACGCGGGACAGGGATATGTGCAGATACGGGGGCCACGCGGGACAGGGATATGTGCAGATACGGGGGCCGCGTGGGACAGGAATATGGGCAGACACGGGGGCCGCGTGTGACAGGGATATGGGCAGACACGGGGGCCGCGTGGGACAGGGATATGGGCAGACACGGGGCCCCCGCGTGGGACAGGAATATGGGCAGACACGGGGGCCCCGCGTGGGACAGGAATATGGGCAGACACGGGGGCCACGTGGGACAGGAATATGGGCAGACACGGGGGCCGCGTGGGAAAGGAATATGGGCAGACACGGGGGCCGCGCGGGACAGGAATATGGGCAGACACGGGGGGCCGCGTGGGACAGGGATATGGGCAGACACGGGGGCCGCGTGGGACAGGAATATGGGCAGACACGGGGGCCGCGTGGGACAGGGATATGGGCAGACACGGGGGCCCCGCGTGGGACAGGAATATGGGCAGACACGGGGGGCCACGTGAGACAGGGATATGGGCAGACACAGGGGCCGCGTGGGACAGGAATATGGGCAGACACGGGGGCCGCGTGGGACAGGAATATGGGCAGACACGGGGGCGCGTGGGGCAGGGATATGGGCAGACACGGGGGCCGCGTGGGACAGGAATATGGGCAGACACGGGGGGGCCGCGTGGGACAGGAATATGGGCAGACACGGGGGCGCGTGGGGCAGGGATATGGGCAGACACGGGGGCCGCGTGGGACAGGAATATGGGCAGACACGGGGGCCGCGTGGGACAGGAATATGGGCAGACACGGGGGCGCGTGGGGCAGGGATATGGGCAGACACGGGGGCCGCGTGGGACAGGAATATGGGCAGACACGGGGCCGCGTGGGACAGGAATATGGGCGGACACGGGGGCCGCGTGGGGCAGGGATATGGGCAGACACGGGGGCCACGTGGGGCAGGAATATGGGCAGCCACGGGGGCCGCGTGGGACAGGGATATGGGCAGACACGGGGGCCACGTGGGGCAGGAATATGGGCAGCCACGGGGGCCGCGTGGGACAGGGATATGGGCAGACACGGGGGCCGCATGGGACAGGAATATGGGCAGCCACGGGGGTCGCGTGGGACAGGGATATGGGCAGACACGGGGGCCGCGTGGGACAGGAATATGGGCAGACACGGGGCCGCATGGGACAGGGATATGGGCAGACACGGGGGCCGTGTGGGACAGGGATATGGGCAGACACGGGGCCGCGTGGGACAGGGATATGGGCAGACACGGTGCCGCGTGGGACAGGAATATGGGCAGACATGGGGCCGCGTGGGACAGGGATATGGGCAGACACGGGGGCGCGTGGGACAGGGATATGGGCACACACAGGGGCCGCGTGGGACAGGGATATGGGCAGACACGGGGGGCCGCGTGGGACAGGGATATGGGCAGACACGGTGCCGCGTGGGACAGGGATATGGGCAGACACGGGGCCGCGTGGGACAGGGATATGGGCAGACACGTGCCGCGTGGGACAGGAATATGGGCAGACACGGGGCCGCGTGGGACAGGGATATGGGCAGACACAGGGGCGCGTGGGACAGGGATATGGGCACACACGGGGGCCGCGTGGGACAGGAATATGGGCAGACACGGGGGGCCGCGTGGGACAGGGATATGGGCAGACACGGGGGCCGCGTGGGACAGGGATATGGGCAGACACGGGGCCGCGTGGGACAGGGATATGGGCAGACACGGGGGCCGCGTGGGACAGGGATATGGGCAGACACGGGGGGCCGCGTGGGACAGGAATATGGGCAGACACGGGGGCCGCGTGGGACAGGAATATGGGCAGACACGGGGGCCGCGTGGGACAGGAATATGGGCAGACACGGGGGCCGCGTGGGACAGGGATATGGGCAGACACGGGGGCCGCGTGGGACAGGAATATGGGCGGACACGGGGGGCCGCGTGGGGCAGGAATATGGGCAGACACGGGGGCTGCGTGGGACAGGAATATGGGCAGACACGTGGCCGCGTGGGACAGGGATATGGGCGGACACGGGGGCCGCGTGGGACAGGAATATGGGCAGACACGGGGCCGCGTGGGACAGGGATATGGGTGGACACGGGGGCCGCGTGGGACAGGAATATGGGCAGACACGGGGGCCGCGTGGGACAGAGATATGGGCAGACACGGGGGCCGCATGGGGCAGGAATATGGGCAGACACGGGGGGCGCGTGGGACAGGGATATGGGCAGACACGGGGGCCGCGTGGGGCAGGAATATGGGCAGACACGGGGGGCGCGTGGGACAGGGATATGGGCGGACACGGGGGCCGCGTGGGACAGGAATATGGGCAGACACGGGGGCCGCGTGGGACAGGGATATGGGCAGACACGGGGGCGCGTGGGACAGGGATATGGGCAGACATGGGGCGGCGTGGGACAGGGATATGGGCAGACACGGGGGCCGCGTCGGACAGGGATATGGGCAGATACGGGGGGCCACGTGGGACAGGAATATGGGCAGACACGGGGGCCGCGTGGGACAGGAATATGGGCAGACACGGGGGCCGCGTGGGACAGGAATATGGGCGGACACGGGGGGCCGCGTGGGGCAGGAATATGGGCAGACACGGGGGCTGCGTGGGACAGGGATATGGGCAGACACGGGGGCCGCGTGGGGCAGGAATATGGGCGGACACGGGGGCCGCGTGGGACAGGAATATGGGCAGACACGGGGGCCGCGTGGGACAGGGATATGGGCAGACACGGGGGCGCATGGGACAGGGATATGGGCAGACACGGGGGCGCGTGGGACAGGGATATGGGCAGACACGGGGGCCGCGTGGGGCAGGAATATGGGCAGACACGGGGGCCGCGTGGGACAGGGATATGGGCAGATACGGGGGGCCACGTGGGACAGGAATATGGGCAGACACGGGGGCCGCGTGGGACAGGAATATGGGCAGACACGGGGGGCCGCGTGGGACAGGGATATGGGCAGACACGGGGGCGCGTGGGACAGGGATATGGGCAGATACGGGGGGCCGCGTGGGACAGGGATATGGGCAGATACGGGGGGCCACGTGGGACAGAAAAATGGGCAGACACGAGGGGCCGCGTGGGACAGGAAAATGGGCAGACACGGGCGCGCGTGATTCTTATCTGCCATCATATTCTGTGTTTCTACAATATGTTCCTATGTTTAGAGCACTCAGAGTATAAGATAAAGAAATCAAAGTGGGTACATACTAAGTCAGAAAAAGCAGAACGTCTTCCTATACCTAGGCCTTCATGTTAGAAACCTGGGGGAGAGTCCAAAAAGGGTAGCCACGAGTTCTGACATTGTGCCACAGCTTCATCCCTCATCTCCTGTTCCTGGGCCCATTACTCAATTTCTCAACCAGTTTATAAAGTAACACGTGATTACTGAGGATGCTTATGTTGAAGGTGCTGTTCTTCTTGTTGTTGATGATGATAATTGGGGTGATGTACAGTAGAAAGTGAGGAGCACCCAGTTCCACCACAGGCCCTACACAAGCGCAGTACCATGTCTAGCATAAAGACGAACAAATCCACCTGTTCTGTTTGGAAAGTGTTCTACCCAGACAATGTATGCCAGGCAATCTACAGCCTTCATCAGGCTTAATAAGCAGAGACCATACTGGCACTTCCTCCATGTTACACCACTTGCAGCTAGGCCATTCCCTCTAAGAACAAGATCGATGAACTTATAGATCTGCTCACAAGTCACCATGGAGAGCTGCTGCTCTCTTTCTCGTTTGTGGCACCTTTTCTCTGTATGTGAGGTGACCTTACCCTCTGTGCCCAGGAGATCAGCGTCAGATGGGAAAAGCCGCATGTGTTAGAAGTTCTGATGCCTGAACTCTGTGGCTTTAGCCCTTAGCATGAAAATGGTGTGTTTACTTTGTCATTTTATTTGCATTTTTACCAGGTTACATCAGGCATGTCACCCAACAAAATCAAACCGCTATAAACGCTGTTACTTCCCCCTTTCTGGGAGGGAGGGCAGAGTTTTATGATTGTTCCCTTTGCAAAATGAAAATAGCTCAATGTTGTAATTTGACTATTGAGAGATTGGAGCAATACATTGCAGGGTCCTTTGGCCGTGACTTAATGTGTGACCACCACATTTTCACCAATTCTACAAACTTTCAGCATAAAGAATACTGTGTGTTATGTTGCAGCCTGGGGGATTATCATATAATTGCAAGATGTTAAAACTGCTCCTTTATCACTTGCTTATGACAGTGCTGTTAAGGCCCTATAGAATTTTTACCACGATGCAAAGATAATGTACAGGGTAATTCCTGTAAATCAGGTGCTAGGTGCAGGGAGCAAAAGGTGAAACTGTCCAAGTGACGTATTCCTCTATGACATTATACTGTATCACTGTGTATCACTCCATTACATTATATACTGTATCACTGTGCATTCTCATTCTCTCTCTCTCTCTCTCTCTCTCTCTCTCTCTCTCTCTCTCTCTCTCTCTCTCTCTCTCTCTCTCTCTCTCTCTCTCTCTCTCTCTCTCTCTCTCTAACAAAAATGTATTTGTTAGAAAGGTCTCTTCTCGATATAATAACCAGGAATCATGTTTCCAGTTCAAATCAGAAGTCGTTATTCTTCAATCAGCTTTCAGCAGGGATACAACATACTATATACGTCAGTGAGCACCCTGAGAGGCGGGAAACGCGTCAGGGGATGTGTGCTGTTTTTAGATTTTTTTGGTTTATATGCCCAATAAAGTGATTTAATTTTTACCTACTACCAGCCTCATTTCTACTTCAGCAGTGCCCCATTTTTCTCTCTCTTCAATAATTATACGTCAGCTCAGTTTAGCGTACCTGAAGGTCGATCACTAGATGCTTCTATTCGATGTAACGAGCATCTTTAGAAAGTAGAAGGTAGTAACGTGTGCTTAACATTGCTCCCTTCTTATACGCTCAGGAGAAAGAGATATAAATCACTCACTGGTCTTAGCTACAGTAACAAGACTAAATGACGGACTTGTTTCTCACGAAGCTAAAACACTGATTTCTCAGGAAGATAAAGAACTAAGAAAAATATATCTACTTCTATATACTTCAAAGCGCCTATTCGGTCCCTACTCCTTCAGATTATATAGAATTACTCTCTTAGGGAACAATTATAGGGAGAGGTTATATGGGGCAACAGGAGGAGGTATAGGGAGAGGTTATATAGGGCAATAGGAGGAGGTATAGGAAGCTGTTATATGGAATAATAGGAAGAGTTATAGGGTGGAGGTATATGGGGTAATAGGAGGGGTTATAGGGAGCGGTTATATGGAATAATAGAAGGGGTTATAGGGAGAGGTTATATGGGGTAATAGGAGGAGTTATAGGGAGGGGTTATATGGGGTAATAAGAGGAGTTATAGGGAGGGGTTATATGGGGCAATAGGAGGAGTTATGGGGAGTGGTTATATGGGGCAATAGGAGGAGTTATAGGGAAGGGTTATATGGGGCAATAGGAGGAGTTATGGGGAGTGGTTATATGGGGCAATAGGAGGAGTTATAGGGAGTGGTTATATGGATTAATAGGAGGAGTTATAGGGAGAGGTTATATGGAGTAATAGGAGGGGTTATAGGGAGAGGTTATATTGGGTAATAGGAGGAGTTATAGGGAGGGGTTATATGGGGTAATAGGAGGAGTTATAGGTAGGGGTTATATGGGGCAATAGGAGGAGTTATGGGGAGTGGTTATATGGGGTAATAGGAGGAGTTGTAGGGAGTGGTTATATGGGGTAATAGGAGGAGTGATAGGTAGGGGTTATATGGGGCAATAGGAGGAGTTATGGGGAGTGGTTATGTGGGGCAATACGAGGAGTTATAGGGAGGGGTTATATGGGGCAATACGAGGAGTTATGGGGAATGGTTATATGGGGAAATAGGAGGAGTTATGGGAGTGGTTATATGGGGTAATAGGAAGAGTTATAGGTAGGGGTTATATGGAGCAATAGGAGGAGTTATGGGGAGTGGTTCTATGGGGTAATAGGAGGAGTTATAGGTAGGGGTTATATGGGGTAATAGGAGGAGTTATAGGGAGGGGTTATATGGGGCAATAGGAGGAGTTATGGGGAGTGGTTATGTGGGGCAATACGAGGAGTTATGGAGAAGGGTTATATGGGGCAATACGTGGAGTTATGGGTAGGGGTTATATTGGGCAATACGAGGAGTTATAGGGAGTGGTTATATGGAGCAATGGGAGGAGTTATAGGGAGTGGTTTTATGGGGCATATCACTGAGAGATTGGCTCCACGTGAATGAGATGTGTTAAACAAGTTTGTAAGATGAGGCACAGGTCATAGTGGATAGAATAGGAAATCAGTGACACTCTCAATGGTGCCAACAGAACCAGCCCAAAAGGACCCATGAGCAGGTCCAAAGCTTTGGATCTGCCACACAGGGCAGACTTATCTACTCAATTAGTTTATTTATGTTTAATTTCTGGCTAAACTGATATTGTAATGTTAATATTGTGTGTCTGTTTCGTGCTTCTGTGTTGGGGTCATTTATTTAACTGCAGAAGTCCTGATCTCAGGCCGGTCAGTATTGCACAGAAAATCACATTGACATCAATGGGCATTTCAGTGCGATAGTGACACAATGTACACTAACTCATCCCTCTATGTGTTATGTTTCTGATGTGATCTACTTTGTGTGTGATTCTGGTATTTGTGTATCTGTGAGTGGTGTATGTGTGTGGAAAGTATTTCTGTGTGAGTGTATTGTGTTTATCTGCTTGTGTGTGGAGTGTGTTTGTGTGTCTGTGAGGGAGTGTATTTTGTTTGCCCAGTTTCTGAGTTTGTTGTTTGTGTGTTATGTGTATGGAGTATGCTTCTGTGTGAGTATATTGTGTTTATGTGTGCTGTGTTGTGTGTGCTATACTATCAGTGACTTCTGCATGGGTATATTACGTCTCTGTGTGTTTTGTTGTGTGTGCTATACTATCAGTGACTTCTGCATGAGTACATTATGTCTCTGTGTGTTGTGTTGTTTGTGCTATTGTATCAGTGACTTCTGCATGAGTATATTATTTCTGTGTGTTGTGTTGTGTGTGCTATACTATCAGTGACTTCTGCATGAGTACATTATGTCTCTGTGTGTTGTGTTGTTTGTGCTATTGTATCAGTGACTTCTGCATGAGTATATTATTTCTGTGTGTTGTGTTGTGTGTGCTATACTATAAGTGACTTCTGCATGAGTACATTATGTCTCTGTGTGTTGTGTTGTGTGTGCTATCCTATCAGTGACATCTGCATGAGTACATTATGTCTCTGTGTGTTGTGTTGTTTGTGCTATTGTATCAGTGACTTCTGCATGAGTATATTACGTCTCTGTGTGTTGTGTTGTGTGTGCTATCCTATCAGTGACATCTGCATGAGTACATTATGTCTCTGTGTGTTGTGTTGTGTGTGCTATCCTATCAGTGACTTCTGCATGAGTACATTATGTCTCTGTGTGTTGTGTTGTGTGTGCTATCCTATCAGTGACTTCTGCATGAGTACATTATGTCTCTGTGTGTTGTGTTGTGTGTGCTATCCTATCAGTGACTTCTGCATGAGTACATTAAGTCTCTGTGTGTTGTGTTGTTTGTGCTATACTATCAGTGACTTCTGCATGAGTACATTATGTCTCTGTGTGTTGTGTTGTTTGTGCTATTGTATCAGTGACTTTTGCATGAGTACATTATGTCTCTGTGTGTTGTGTTGTTTGTGCTATTGTATCAGTGACTTCTGCATGAGTACAGTATATGATGTCTCTGTGTGTTGAAGAAAGGAAATTAGGATAATTGTTACAATTTCAATGTGCTTTTCCTGGTTGGAGTCAGTTCCGATTTAGGGGATTACCTGGAGCCACAGGAGGATTTATTAGAATAATAGATATTAGAATAATATTATAAAATGCAATTATAGTATCGCTTTTTTTTGCAGCCCTCCCCCCCCCCCCCCCAAAAAAAAACTCCAGCAGGTCTCTAGAGGCAACCAGATCTGTGTCAAATTTGTTTAATAGGTATCCTAGATTTAACGCAGCCACGAGGAAAAAAAGAAAAACAATCATGTATATACTGACCCACAACTTGTGGGAAATGTTACAACACTCAGGACAAAGTACAGTTTTGCAAAATAAAGAAATGTCATTTAAAACAAATAAGACTTGATAACTCTACATGTACACACTACACTGCATGTTTCATATTGTTGTACATAGTATGAATATATTCCTCTGCTTGTTACAGACATATATTTCTGGCTTCCAGCAGTGATGGGGTTAGGGATGTGTGTGATACAGTGTGAGTGTGTTGTGTGTTTCCTGAGGTTGCAGGTGGGAGGTAAATACAAAGTGACAGTCCCTGTGTCCCTCCTCTTTCTGTCACCCTGAGGTATAGTCCCTCTGGGAGAGGCTGCAGGCACCTGTTCCTCTGTCCTCTATCAGTAGAGACATCACCTTCCTGCACTATGTGCTGCCTATAAGGGACTTTTATTTCACCACTGAAGGGAAGAATGGGGAGAATCCTCATCACCTGGACCTCTCTGCTCTGCTGCTTCTGGATCCTTTTAGCTCAAAGTAAGGACAATTTATTCTAATTCTTAGCCTGATCAGATTTTAATTCTGTAAAAGATATAATAATAGATAGATAGCGATATATATATAGATGGATGGATGCCTGGATGGATAGATAGATATAGCCACAGAACGGTATTGTCTATTCATTTTCTATTATTACGCTTGGCTAACACGGTACAGAAACCTCTACATATAGATAGAAAGATCGATGGAGAGATGGAGAGTCGGAGAGACGGAGAGATAGATGGAAAGATAGATAGATAGATAGATAGATAGATAGATGGATAGATGGATAGATGGATAGATGGATAGATGGATAGATGGATAGATGGATAGATGGAGAGATGGAGAGATGGAGAGATGGAGAGATGGAGAGATGGAGAGTCGGAGAGACGGAGAGACAGATGGATAGATAGATAGATAGATGTGTATATATCTTGATGAAGAAAAGAGTGTCTTCGGGTTGACTTGTTCTTCAATTCTTCAGTATTAATGTACGATTCAAATGCAAAGAAGTTGCAGCTGTTTTTCGTGGATTTCTCATGTCAAAACTTTTACTGTTTTTCCAATAAGAAGATACCACAGACTGACCACTGCCTGCATAGACCATATGACCACTGCCTGCATAGACCATATGACCACTGCCTGCAGACCATATGACCACTGCCTGCAGACCATATGACCACTGCCTGCAGACCATATGAACGCTGCCTGCAGACCATATGACCACTGCCTGCAGACCATATGACCACTGCCTGCAGACCATATGACCACTGCCTGAAGACCATATGACCACTGCCTGCAGACCATATGACCACTGCCTGCAGACCATATGACCGCTGCCTGCAGACCATATGACTACTGCCTGCAGACCATATGACCACTGCCTGCAGACCATATGACCACTGCCTGCAGACCATATGACCACTGCCTGCATAGACCACTGCCTGCAGACCATATGACCACTGCCTGCAGACCATATGACCGCTGCCTGCAGACCATATGACCATGCCTGCATAGACCACTGCCTGCAGACCATATGACCACTGCCTGCAGACCATATGACCACTGCCTGCAGACCATATGACCACTGCCTGCAGACCATATGACCGCTGCCTGCAGACCATATGACCGCTGCCTGCAGACCATATGACCGCTGCCTGCAGACCATATGACCACTGCCTACAGACTATATGACCGCTGCCTGCAGACCATATGACGCTGCCTGCAGACCATATGACCACTGCCTGCAGACCATATGACCGCTGCCTGCAGACCATATGACCACTGCCTGCAGACCACGGCATTGACAGAAAGCAGGGGTAAGCCACTCAAATCTTGCATTTTCATCATACATTAATATTGAAGAATTTAAGAACAACAAAACAACCTGAAAATATACTTTTCTTCACCAAGATTTACTAACATATATTGTTATAATATAAGATGATTCCTCCTATTATTACGTACATATATTTTATATACAACGACAGCAAGTTCTGAATTAGAGTAGAAATAGTTTTTTTTAATGCTGTGATTGTGGAGAGTGGGGTATGATACGTGTTTTGATGGAAACTTTCACACGGTTAAGCACAGGGGTGATTGAAGGTCAGTCAGGTGGTTTGAGTGGCAAGGAGGGCGACAGTGTATCAGGCTGGGTCTGTGGTAGCAGTCAGGGTTGGGCAGGAGAAGATTGTATTGCAGGTCTTGGTCCTGGGGTAAGGGGGAGGTATAGGCATTGTTGCAGATTTGGTAATGGCAAAGTTGTTACAATATTGGTAGGATCTCAGAAGTGCCTGTGGCCGGTTTTCTGGTTGAGGAGGCTGCATTAATTAGGAATCAAAGGTTGGTCAGTGGAGGTTCTTACGGCTGGGAGGTGGCTGGCAGAGTTGGTTCGTCAACATCAGTTGGAGATGTTTTGGGGGGTGCTGGGACTCATGCGGTGGTCTCTAGCAGGTCTGCGCTGATAATGCGTTTGTAGCGCACTGATCAGTGGAAGGGAAGCATAAGGATGGGGCATTAGTTTGAGGCTAGTTTTAAGGAGGTGTATGTCTGTATAGCTAGCCTGCCCCGGCTTCACCGAGTGGCAGCAGTTAAGGTGTTCATATGTAAGGGTGAGAGTGTAGGTATTATGACCCTTCTTGGAGGGTTAGGTGATATAAAAAAGTGGAAGACAGGGCTGAGGAGGAAAGAGAGAGGTCAAGCTCTGAGATTTTTGGTAATTGGTAGCAGGCCCCACTTGGGGCGAGCAGCTGCCGAGACATTATTCCCTGTTATATACATATGTGGGACCACTATGGTGGGCCTTAAGTTGTATGGGGGTACGTCTTGATGGAGATTAGCATGTGAGTTAGAAGCCAAGTCTGGCATCCATATCAGGTGTTACTCGTAGAAGCATAACTACACTATTGTATAAAACATGTTAAAACGTCCGTACAGATTCAGTAACTGTTTACACACTTTGGCATGATATGCCTACATTGACCTTTAAAGCAATGTGAGTTTATATTTTAATGCGTTAAACACTTGAATGTGTCAACAAAATGAGAAAACAGAAATGTTATTTTTTACAAAGCTAATAGCCCTCCATGGCCATATCTCACCTCCTCCAACACGCCGAGCAAGGGATGGGTGGTGCAGGATGCTGTATGGGCACCGTGGCATGATATGCCTGGAAAACCAGCAGACTATGCATAGTAGTATCTCATACCGGATGTACATTGGGGGAATTCAAGTTTTTCCCTCTCTCTGGGTGGGGATAATGCTACATGAGCTCAGTCTATTACATCCATCACATTGGGGAAACCGGCTATCCCAGAGAAACCACGTTTCACCTCCTGCCACGCTGTCCTCTCATGGGGAAAAATGTATATACTCACTCGTGTCCTTTCAAGTGCAGGGTCTGCGGCGGGCAGCTGCTATAGTGCAGCGGCTCTGCTACTCACAGGGGTGGGGTTTTGGCTTTAAGAGGAGTTGGCAGGGCAAGTGTGAGAGAGATGTGCATGAGCCTGGATGACTTCAGCTTTGACCGAGTGTGACCCGGGGCTAGTCTATGTCCCGCTAAGAGAGAGCGGACTTTGACAGGAGAGAGAACAGCAGACATCGGAGGGAACCTCAATGGTTGCAGCTAAAAGTAGTACCAAGGTATTTAGTGAATTACAAGCCTGCTACACTTCACTGAATTAACGAGCTCCAATGGTGTTTCGGCACCATCACATAGGCCTGGATACCCAGGATTAGGTGGCAGCGTCCTCCAGACACTGACATACACCTGTGCGGTGTGTATGGGGAATGTTTTGTTATTATATGAATGTGTTAATCGATTGTAATGAGTCACTAGGTTCTTAAAGTATCTATAATTGCTATATTTAAATGGTTATATTACAAACGTCATTGTAGTTGTCTACCCTTGTCTGACTTAAAGCCACATGTGACATATAACCCATAAATAGAGGACTCAGGTCCCCACCTCAGCAACAGGTATCAGTCTGGGGACTAGGGAAAAGAGGGGTACAGGCATAACATGAAACACAAAGCTCATAGCCAGAATACAAGCACTTAGAGAAGAATGAGGTCTCGGCCTCCCAGATGTGGTGGTATTTAATCTTGTTGTCCTGGTGTGATATGTCAGAGCCTGGATATTTGGAAAATCATAGTTTGCTAATATGGAAATTGAGAGTAAAATGACCAGGTCCTGCGCGATTAGCTTTCTTCCATTCATTGCATTCTCTGGTCCTTCACGTGTCGAGAGGGGGCCCATCTGGGCCTGGAAAAAAATGTAGGAAGATGTTTAAATTCTTTCCTGCCATTTCCAGACAACTCCCGATCATGGGTAATCTTGATTTTGCCTCAGGAATAGAATCTTCAGCCTTCGACATCTGAACCCAAAGGGGCATACACACTGAGGGGGGCTGATTCATAACAGATAGATTTTTCCTACATTTGACCAACTTAAAACTAAATATAATTGACCAAACTCCCATTTTTGTTTTGCTTTTCTCCAAATTAGAGACTATAGCCAATCCTTACTCAGAAATTTCCTGCAGATGTTAGAGGGTAATCCCTTGGAGTCCAATTTATCGGCTTCTTTGCAGCTGGGCTTTAACTCAAAGCTCCTGTATAACCATTTAATGGACATTTACACTGCCAAACGTTGGATTCCTTTATTGAATAAATGGCAGTCTGATTTCCCTGGCCTTCCTGATTTAGGGACCTTACTCCTTGGATACAGGGTGGTTCACATGATTACACTAGATGCTAATATGCGCGAATAACAATTTACACCGATAAATCGTATTTTTGTGTCCAGACAACTAAATACATTTATAAGTGACACGGAGGCAGTCTGTATGAAGTGTGGGTGCACGGACGCCAACATTTCCCACTGTTTATGGTACTGCGGAAAGATCAGGAGGTTCTGGAACAAAACGTTAAACTATTTATTTAGGTTACTCCATTTAAGTCTTACTTTCGAGTTCACTGCTCTCGGTGCGTGGAGGACTGAAGCCCCCAGACAGATACTGTACCTGGATTGGCAGGATGATTATGTTGGTGGCTGGCAAGTTAATATTGGTAAATTGGCTATAACCGTTTCCACCAATTATCAATCATTTGGAATCCTTTCGTTTTCATATCATGATTACTGAAAAGTTTGATATACTTTCCGGTATCTCCAATAGAGCCAGGAAATGTATACCCAAATGGAAATCATATTTGAACAATCTATCTCCACCAGTTTTTAAAGAAGTCACGGCTCCGGTTAAATATTTTGAATGGAGATCAGTTGCATTATTGAGGGGAACCTAGCAAAAACTGGTTCTGTTATAGGGAACTAAATAGACCCTTGCTGGTAACCAGCAGGTTTCAAATAGACATAAAGTGGCTGGAGTCTGCTGTGCACCCCTCTCTCCCCATCCCCCCTTTCCCCCCCACTGCCCTCCTCCTTCCCCCTATTCTCCCTACTCCCCCCACTCCCTCCTCCCCCACTTTTTTAACTTTGATTTGGTGATTCTTTGTCTTCCCTCAAGCGGAGAGGAGGTGGCGTAGAAAACGTTCTATTGAACTCTGTAATATACACTATTCCAGCTCCTCTAACAGAAATGACGTCCTCTAAAACATCAAATCCTCTGTTTGTTTAATCACTTGTAATAAAGAAATGTACAACATGTAAAACAAAGCGTCACCAGGAGTGCAGCATTCACTAGCGCGACGTTAAATAGCAGTGTCACCTTCCGGGGACTTCTGTGGATATGCGATGATAACGGGGAACTTCTTCTTGTAATGGATCTGCCCAGTGTAATGGATCTGCCCAGTGTAATGGATCTGCCCAGTGTAATGGATCCGCCCAGTATAACGATCTGCCCAGTATAATGGTTCTGCCCAGTGTAATGGATCTGCCCAGTGTAATGGAACTGCCCAGTGTAATGGATCCGCCCAGTATAACGATCTGCCCAGTATAATGGTTCTGCCCAGTGTAATGGATCTGCCCAGTGTAATGGATCTGCCCAGTGTAATGGATCTGCCCAGTGTAATGGATCTGCCCAGTGTAATGGATCTGCCCAGTGTAATGGATCTGCCCAGTGTAATGGATCTGCCCAGTGTAATGGAACTGCCCAGTGTAATGGATCCGCCCAGTATAACGATCTGCCCAGTATAATGGTTCTGCCCAGCGTAATGGATCCGCCCAGTATAATGGATCCGCCCAGTATAATGGATCTGCCCAGTATAATGGATCTGTCCCTTTTTTCCTGAACACGGTGTATAAAGGGATTTAACAAAGTACAGGAGGGAAGCATATTCCAAAGAGAGAGAAGAGCTACAACAAGAGGTTATTCTCTGACACTGGTCGGTGGCCGCTATGGGGAAAGGTGAGGAAGTATTTCTTCACTGGAAGAGTGGTAGAACCAAGGAATAGCCTCCCAGCAGATATGGACTAATAACGTAAGGTGATTTACACATGCTTGGGACAGACATCAGGCTACATCCTTAATATAGAAGAAATACGAGAGGATCTAATAGCGTCTGAGGTATTACAGCAGGTGGGAAGATGGGCAGACACGGGGGGAGGGGGGAGGGGGGAGGTGGGAAGGGTGGGCAGACACGGGGGGAGGGCGCATGGTGCTTATCTGCCATCAAATTCAAATTCTATTCCTCTTTTATGTGATGCATATTGACTGATTCTCTGTGACTAAATGTGACATTTCTTATTTTGTATTATTAGGTGGTGGATGTAACTGTGCTGATTCTGATTGGTGCACGGTGAGCAATCCGTGCTCACCTGACGCCACCTGCAACAACATCGGCGGGGGTATTGCATGTGTCTGTAATGCAGGATTCATAGGTAACTTGTTGGATATCTTTCGCATGCAGTTGATGCTCTGAGACACTGCTTTTGAGATAATGTTTGATATGAGGAAACAACACTGTACTTATATAAAAAAAAACTCTCCATGAGTGTGCGAGCACTCCCTGCACACCTAACGCCACCTGCACCAACGCCATCAGAAACTTTACATGTGAATGTGACGCAGGACTCATACGTAACTCATTTGACCTTCCTACCTGCAAACCCATATTGGAATGAGACTCTTTCTCTTGTAATTATAGGATGACTTGTGATGTACTAAAGATCCCGCAGGGCCAGGAGTGCAGGAACAATTATTTGGGTGGGGGTGCTGTATATACAAAATCAGTAACATACCACGATGTACAAATGTATAAACCCAGCATGCCCCACCCTCTCTGCACCCTTAGTTGCAGTCCCCATGTAAAGTACTAATTTACACACATCTGTATTGCTGTTTCAGGTAATGGAATACTTTGTGCTGTTGACCAGTGTCTGAGCAGTCCATGTTCAACCAACGCCGCCTGTACCAGCACCATCGGGAGCTTTACATGTGCCTGTAATGCCGGATTCACAGGTAACTTGTTGGATATTTCTTGCAGCAGTTGATGCTCTGAGACATTGCTTTTAAGATAATGTTTATTTTGAATAAACAACACTACATTTATAACATAAAACTCTCCATTTAAATAATTGTGAGTTATAAAACTTGCAGAGTATCTGTGTAATCAGTAAGTGGGTCACGGAATATGGGACGAGTTTGGGTTTCGGGGAGTGGGCTGCATTGTGATGCTGTTAATGAGGATCTCAGTCTTAATACAATCCTACTTTCATCACTTTTATTACATTGTATTGAACAAGTATGAGACTTCTTCCTAGATTCTGTTGCAAATAAACTTTACAGACCTCACAAGACCCTTCTCCAGACGGACTTTGTGGACATTTCCTGAACACCACTGGTCTCCCTCTTATCTGCTGTTTATGGTCTGATTCTCCGTGACTAATTCTTACATTTCTCTGTTTGTTTTATACACGTAAGGTAATGGAACGGATTGTGCTGATATTAATGAGTGTGCGAGCACTCCCTGCTCACCTAATGCCACCTGCACCAACACCATCGGAAACTACACATGTGAATGTGACGCAGGACTCATAGGTAACTCATTGGCGCTTTCTACCTGCAAACCCATATTGGAATGAGGCCCTTTCTCTTGTAATTATAGGATTACTTGTGATGTACTAAAGATCCCGCAGGGCCAGGAGTAGTGCAGGAACAATTATTTGGGTGGGGGTGCTGTACATACAAAATCAGTAACATATCACGATGTACAAATGTATAAACCCAGCATCCCCCCACCCTCTCTGCATCCTTAGTACCAGACCCCATGTCAAGTACTAATTTACACACGCCTGTATTGCTGTTTCAGGTAATGGAATACTTTGTGCTGTTGACGAGTGTCTGAGCAGTCCATGTTCACCCAACGCCACCTGTACCAGCACCATCGGAAACTTTACATGTGCCTGTAATGCAGGATTCACAGGTAACTTGTTGGATATCTTTGGCAGCAGTTGATGCTCTGAGACACTGCTTTTTAGATAATGTTTAATTTGAGGAAACAACACAACATTTCTAACAGAAAACTCTTCATTTTGATCAATTTCTGCTCTGTATGGTCTTATTCTCTGTGACAAATTGTCACATCTCTTTGTTTGTTTTATAAGGTAATGGAACGGATTGTGCTGATATTAATGAGTGTGCGAGCAATCCGTGCTCACCTAACGCCACCTGCACCAACAGCATCGGAAACTACACATGTGAATGTGACGCAGGACTCATAGGTATCTCATTGGCGCTTTCTACCTGCAAACCCATATTGGAATGAGGCCCTTTCTCTTGTAATTATAGGATGACTTGTGATGTACTAAAGATCCCGCAGGGCCAGATGTGCAGGAACAATTATTTGGGTGGGGGTGCCGTACATAGAAAATCAGTAACATACCACGATGTACAAATGTATTAACCCAGCATCCCCCCTCCCTTTGCACCCTTAGTTCCAGCCCCCATGTCAAGTACTAATTTACACACGTCTGTATTGCTGTTTCAGGTAATGGAACCCATTGTGCTGTTGACGAGTGTCTGAGCAGTCCATGTTCACCCAACGCCACCTGTACCAGCGCCATCGGAAACTTTACATGTACCTGTAATGCCGGATTCACAGGTAACTTGTTGGATATTTCTTGCAGCAGTTGATGCTCTGAGACATTGCTTTTAAGATAATGTTTAGTTTGAGGAAACAACACTACATTTATAATGGAAAACTCCCCATTTAAATAGTTCTGAGTTATAAAGCTTGCAGAGTATCTGTGTAATCAGTAAGTGGGTCACAGAATATGGGAAGTGTTTGGGTTTCAGGGAGTGGGCTGCATTGTGATGCTGTTAATGAGGGTCTCAGTCCTTAATACAATCCTACTTTCATCACTTTAATTACATTGTATTGAACAAGTATGAGACTTCTTCCTAGATTCTCTTGCAAATAAACTTTACAACCCTCACAAGACCCTTGTCCAGACGGACTTTGTGGACATTTCCTGAACACCACTGGTCTCCTTCTTATCTGCTGTTTATGGTCTGATTCTCCGTGACTAATTGTTACATTTCTCTGTTTGTTTTATACATGTAAGGTAATGGAACGGATTGTGCTGATATTAATGAGTGTGCAAGCACTCCCTGCTCACCTAACGCCACCTGCACCAACACCATCGGAAACTACACATGTGAATGTGACGCAGGACTCATAGGTAACTCATTGGCGCTTTCTACCTGCAAACCCATATTGGAATGAGGCCCTTTCTCTTGTAATTATAGGATGACTTGTGATGTACTAAAGACCCTGCAGGGCCAGGAGTACAGGAACAATTATTTGGGTGGGGTGCTGTATATACAAAATCAGTAACATACATAGCACAATGTAAAAATGTATAAACCCAGCATCCCCCCTCCCTCTCTGCATCCTTATTTCCAGCCCCCATGTCAAGTACTAATTTACACACGTCTGTATTGCTGTTTCAGGTAATGGAATACTTTGTGCTGTTGACGAGTGTCTGAGCAGTCCATGTTCACCCAACGCCACCTGTACCAGCACCATCGGAAACTTTACATGTGCCTGTAATGCCGGATTCACAGGTAACTTGTTGGATATTTCTTGCAGCAGTTGATGCTCTGAGACACTGCGTTTGAGGTCATGTTTAGTTTGAAGAAACAACACTACATTTATAACAGAAAACTCTCCATTTAAATAGTTCTGAGTTATAAAGCTTGCAGAGTATCTGTGTAATCAGTAAGTGGGTTACAGAATATGGGAAGTGTTTGGGTTTCAGGGAGTGGGCTGCATTGTGATGCTGTTAATGAGGGTTCCAGTCCTTAATACAATCCTACTATCATCACTTTTATTACATTGTATTGAACAAGTATGAGACTTCTTCCTAGAGTCTGTTGCAAATAAACTTTACAGACCTCACTAGACCCTTCTCCAGACGGACTTTGTGGACATTTCCTGAACACCACTGGTCTCCCTCTTATCTGCTGTTTATGATCTGATTCTCCATGACTAATTGTTACATTTCTCTGTTTGTTTTATACACGTAAGGTAATGGAACGGATTGTGCTGATATTAATGAGTGTGCGAGCACTCCCTGCTCACCTAATGCCACCTGCACCAACACCATCGGAAACTACACATGTGAATGTGACGCAGGACTCATAGGTATCTCATTGGCGCTTTCTACTCGCAAACCCATATGGGAATGAGGCCCTTTCTCTTGTAATTATTGAATGACTTGTGATTTACTGAAGATCCCGCAGGGCCAGGAGTAGTGCAGGAACAATTATTTGGGTGGGGGTGCCGTACATACAAAATCGATAATATACATACCACGATGTACAAATGTATAAACCCAGCATCCCCCCTCCCTCTCTGCATCCTTAGTGCCAGTCTCCATGTCAAGTACTAATTTACACACGTCTGTATTGCTGTTTCAGGTAATGGAACCCATTGTGCTGTTGACGAGTGTCTGAGCAGTCCATGTTCACCCAACGCCACCTGTACCAGCACCATCGGAAACTTTACATGTGCCTGTAATGCCGGATTCACAGGTAACTTGTTGGATATCTTTAGCAGTTGATGCTCTGAGACATTGCGTTTGAGATAATGTTTAATTTGAGGAAACAACACTGCATTTATAACCAAAAACTCTCCATTTAAATAATGTTCTTCTCTGTATGGTCTTATTCTCTGTGACAAATTGTCACATCTCTTTGTTTGTTTTATTAGGTAATGGAACTGATTGTGCTGATATTAATGAGTGTGCGAGCAATCCGTGCTCACCTAACGCCTCCTGCACCAACACCATCGGAAGCTTTGCATGTGCCTGTAACTCAGGATTCACAGGTAACTTGTTGGATATTTTTAACGCCGGTTTCTTCGCCCCAGTGTAGTGAGTCACTTAATGTTTGGAAAGCTCTTTACACTTTAATTTAATCTATAAGGAACTAGAATGTTCTTTCGCTAAAAGGTATCAACCTACAGCAGATCTCCTTCTCCCCAGGACCAATATACAGCCACTAGGACTTTGAAGTACAATGTTGTATAACACACTAATTTATGGTGATATATATTCCATGTTCTCCTTCATATTTGCAGGGAATGGCACGGTGTGTACCTGCGCTCCCTGTGACCCAAACTACTGCGGCATGGGAGGAACGTGCTCCAGGGTGGGGCAGTCCTGCTCCTCCCAGATATGTGCGTGTCACCCGGCATTCACCGACGAGCGCTGCACCATCGCTGGCAACAATTTCCCTGCGCAGGCTAAGCCAGGTGAGTCCAGGTCCGATCTTTGGTGTCACGCGCTCCCTGCAGCTCTGCTAATGCAGGTTATACTGCAGAGAGGGGTCTTTATTGGGGCCGATTTGAATTAACCTCTTCCGTGCCACAGACACATACAACCTATCTAGAGCGTTCATGTTGGTTCATTTAAAGGTGTCAGATCCATACTGTATGTTCTTCATAAATCAGCAGAGTCGTTAACTTTGTTATATTTTAAGGCTGAATATATTGTAAATGAGACATATTATTAATTTTGTCTGTAGATACACCGAAGAGAACTGTGCACTTAAGACTCAAATCAACGATCAGTTCAACTATCAGTGAAACTGAAGCTTACAACAAGGTATGTACATGTCATCTTGGGGCACGGGTTTCATGTTTGATTCATTATAATTTCTGTGTTCGGCCCCGGGGAACTCAGCTGTTCCAATCACAAACGTACCCGCTTTCTGTACTGCAAATGTGCACGTTTAACATGCTTTACAAACTGCACATGTAGGATATTGATGTGTTACATACATGGGGGAGGGTTTAAAAGGAACAGACGGGATACTGGATACACATTATGGGGCCAAATATAATAAGATTTTATATTTTTTTAAATGCTGCAAATTAAAATGTCAGTGCAAAAAAGTAATACAAACCTTCATAAAACACGCATGGTCTGTATGAAGACTTCATGTATTTGACGCATAATTTGTTTTTTGAAATGATTTGACGCATTGTGTGAAGTTAAATCCCTGATTGATACTATTAAAACAGAATTATGTTTTTTTTTATTTATAACAAGTATATGTAAATATAAATATTAGTGCAATGTTATTTATAATAGCCATAATGTGAAAATAATATATTTTGTTAACTTGTATAAAGAAACATCCATCTGCATCAAATATATCAGGGGCTTGATATCTAGCATCTTCATTCTGCGCTGACACTATTAACATATTCTCAGTTTGTTTAGGGTTTACACCAAGTTGAACTTGGCGGATGATTTTGACGCCCTTTCGCCTTTTTTTGCCGCACACAAGCATTCTTTTTTTTTTGTTCTGTAC
Source organism: Ascaphus truei (assembly GCF_040206685.1). Taxonomy (NCBI): domain Eukaryota; kingdom Metazoa; phylum Chordata; class Amphibia; order Anura; family Ascaphidae; genus Ascaphus; species Ascaphus truei. The sequence continues at coordinate 52,454,849 of NC_134496.1, read as the reverse complement.
ATCCCATTAACACCTGAACGCCCGGCGCAGTCCTTTCTGTGCGCTAATGTCATGTCATCAAACAGGCGCAGAGAAGCACAATCGGAAATTAGATTTCTGTGCTTAGTGCGTGGGCCACATAATATCTTAATGCTGGCACTTCCTGGTATTAATGTAATAACTTTACTTATGAAACACCTGTGTCTCTCCAGGTTCAGCAAGTCATGAAAGATCTTTCAATACCCGGGTTTAATAGCATCAGTAATTTCCGGTGAGTACAAGCTGATGTCATTACCACGTGATCTCCTTCTCCCATTAGGACCATGAGAGTCTGGGGGTGTTTTTATGTCTCCGTGTTGCACAGCTGCAAGTCTGATGTAAGAAAACAGCACAGGATTGATCAATGCTACAGAAAGATTTGTATCTGCTGCCTTGATACATTCGCTGCTGTCCTTGTTCTGGTTTTGTAATCCGGAGACTTTGATAAATAGCTCGGCCTTTGTATTTATTTGTGTCCTTGGGTTAACGGTATCTCTGAATAAACACCCTCAGGGGTCAGTTTCTGCCGGCGCTTTGAGATTCATTTCCTCGCTCTTACTTTCTGTCGTAGAAATGGATTGGACAATATCACGTCAAACCTCACCTCTGAATTTAACTACACGGCGAACATCACGGCGATTAGGATCCTGAATGAGGAATTACTGGATAGACTCAGGGAATTCATTCGGAAGCAACCTCGCGCAACTGATCCAAAGGACATTAGAATTGAGGACTTCTTTGAAGACGGCGAGAAAAGTGAGTCTCGCGCATAATTGAATTGTATCAATATTAGGTTACAGGTGGAAATGAGATTGTGTATTGCCGGTACCTCATGGCATTATGGGTGTATGTAATGGTTAGTGTGAGGTTTGAATATACAGTACAATAGAAAGTTGTATGTGTATCTTTATTTACATAGCACCCACAGTGTACTCAGTGCTCTCCAAAAGAGACAAAAAACAATACAGGGCATTATAATACAATAAGTGCAACAAAGTCAGACATTGGAAAGGAAATCCCTGTCCCGGAGAGCTTACAATCTAAGTGGTATGTTGGGAGACTTAGAGAGACAGCAGGTGAGGGAATAAATGCAGGAGATGGTAGTGCGCGGTCACAATGGTTGCTAGTAGCGTCTGTGGGTGTGGGACATGGGCATTGTGGATAGATTACAATGGAGAAAGTTGTGAGGCAGCATGTTACACTAATTCAGGTGGGAGAGGATAAGGTCACGCAGTAGTGTTTAGCAGTAGATTGGCAGATGGAGGGGAGGATCTTTGCAATATTACAGAGGAAGAATCAACCAATATTAGCAATGCAGTGAATGTGAATGGAGAAGGAAAAGAAGTTTCAAATGTCACTCCTAGACAACGTGTTTTGGCAACAGGATAGATGGTAGTATTGTTTACTGTGATGGAGAAAGGGGACAATAAGCCAGATTTAGGGGGAAATATGAGGAGCTCAGTTTTAGACATATTAAGTTTTAGGCAGCGGAGCACCACCCGAGAATATAGCCAGGAGGCAATCTGAGACTTGGGACTGGATTGCAGGAGAGGGGGTAGGGATAGAAATATCTGAGTATCATCTGCATAGAGATGATACCTAAGGCCAAAAGAGTTGATGAGGTCACCAAGTGATAGCGTGTAGAGAGAGAAAAGGAGAGGTCCCAGAACAGAGCCCTCAGGTAAAACCAACAGACAGATCAACAGGAGATGAAGACATGTTAGCAACAGCGACAGAGAATGCACGATGGAAGAGGTCAAATGAGAACCAGGATAGAGCTTTGTTGCAGATACCAAGAGAGATTAAAATATAAAGGAGAAGAGAGTGATCGACAGTATCGAACGCAGCAGAGAGATCGAGTAGGATTAGTAGTGAAAAGTGACCATGGGATTTTGGTGAAAAGTTTACCAAGGCGTGAGGGTACTGCAAACAGAGAGCAGTAGGGAGAGAATATTGGGATGCAGTGCAGGGAGTAGGGAGAGAGGTAGGAGGGGAGAGTTGAAAGAGCAAGTGTAAAAGCTCAAGACGTTCTCAGGCTACGGGGCCTATTCTACCAGCTTCGGGAACCAAGTCGTCGAGGATTTTGAGCAGTTCTCGCACAATTTGGCCAGGTTGCTATTCAGAAAGCCTCGATGAGTTGGCCAAATCATATGGGGACTGCATTTTGCGGCGGGTTCTCGCTCCTGGCCAAACTCACCGAGCGGGAGCTGCCAAAAGTCAAAATAGCGCCATTTCGAGAAACTAACGGTTTTCTAGTAGCCTCGAGAATCTAATCAGATTTGCTGCATATACCGCGTAACGGTGACGTGATCGGATGCCGTTCACCGCTGCACAGGTTAGCCCCCTGTTTTACTTTCCTCGGCCAGTGAGGAGCCCTGATATATATTGGCTCTAATGAATGAGCACCAGCACAGTATGGTCCCGCATACTATTGGGGCATCTCTGGACTCATTTGCCACCTTCACGGACGCTGCAGCCACAGAGGAAGTTCTTTGCTTGACGGACGTTGCCCATACTTAACCTGGGAGAAGATTATCCCGACCATCGGTTTCATCAGCTGCTGTCCCGGTGGTGATAGGTGTTCCTCGGCTGTGGTAACACTATGCTGTTTGTTGCATACATGCTGTAAAGATTTCCATTCTTGTACGTGCAATACTTACCCCTTCGGTATCTCCACAAATAGAATTGTAACTCCCTCACAATGAGTCGTGCGCTCCCTTTTCCCTTTTTATCTTTTAGCGTCATGGGATGCTGAGCCGCCCTTTACGGATAGCAGACGACTCTACTCTCATTCCTTAATTAAGATCTTGTATTCACTAGTTTAGCGGCAAAACGTTTTTCCTATATTTTTGCAGTTCCCATACCACTATATATTATATAATAATTTTTATTTATAAACTTATTTGGTGCACTGTCTAATCTTTCTTACTGCCCTATATGTTTGCTAATATGTAACCACTCATTTCTTCAGGGTCGCTGGCGGAACTGCGGGGATATTTCTCCTGTGATGTATATGGGTACGGTGGATACATGTTGGACAACGACACTTTAGAATGTGTGTCAGTGTGCAGGAGTTATTGTAAGAATGATGCCATCTGTCAGCAGATGAAGGAAGAAACTATCTGCAGGTGAGTGGCCTCCTGTGGGGTTAGTTCTATTTTATAGAAAAAAGGGGGGTTGTAATCGGGCGCTCCTAACTAAAACATACAGTGACTAAATACACAATGCATGATGTGAATCTAAAAGTGAATAAATTGTGAACTCTAAGTGAACAAATGATATCACATGTGAATATATAGGTGATTAAATTCAAACAATATATGAACCAAATCTCCACCACAAATAGTGCATGTGATCATGTGATAAACAAGTGTAAAGCAGCTCAAGAACCAAAAAACCCTCTGTAGACCGTTCCTGAGTCGGTCTGAATCTGCATTTTCTTCCAGGTGAGGGGAGCCCAGAATGTTCACAGCGTATATGAAAAATAAAATTGAAAAAACATAGTGTGACCAATAAAGTGAGCTGAGTTCTTTAAATAAAGTGAAGGTTTTCCACTCATATTCTTCCTTGAGTTTACAGCATGTCAGAGACACACACTCTCTCTGACTGGAGGTGCAATGGGGCAGGATAGCGGTAGCGTTCTTCTCAAGGTGATTATAATGTGATGTGTTTACTTTTCCCTCCATTGCAGGGAAAGAAAGGAAACTCACATAGTGTAGGATGCTCAAAATTTGATAGTACACTCACATTTGTACACATAAATTGTGTATTGTACGAGTGCTGCGGATTTCATCAGTTGCGCTTCAATCTCCGGCGTGCCTCACCTTCCCTGATCCCTCCGTCACTTCCGGTGATGACTCGTCAACAGACGGGTCTGGTGGAAGCGCGTTTGTGCCGTTTCCAGGACTCCACTGCACAGCTGAGACCGGATTCTACGCGTTTCGCTAATTAGCTTCTTCAGGAATCTAACGCTGATTGATTAATTGCCCCTATCAAACCACTAACATATATAAATTAACTAAATCATACTTCAGATCACTATTTTGTTTTGTATGATACTCAATCATAGTAACATTTAGAAGTTCTCTAATTCACGTATGTTGCTCATACGTAGCAGCATTCCAAAAAGATATTATTATTAACATGTGACAATTGTAGCAATCATTGTAAATACAATTGGCTGACAAATATACACAAATATAACACTATCTAATAAAAAATATAATAAAAATATATAAAATTTAATATTTATTCATACGGCGCACTAACCATATAATACAATACAAATATCTATATGGAGAAAGACAAAGGGAAACAGGAAATTAGTTGTAAAATTGTAAACATAATAACAGATACAAATCTATGAAAATCTATATGAACATATAATAAATAATCTTTATAAAACTGATGCATTTATAAAATGTAAACAAGAAAAGCTCCGATATCAATATCCACGTTTAACCCTCCCGGGTATAATGTATTCATCTTGTGAATCCAATATGTTTCACTTTTAGCAAGTATATTTAGTCTATTACCTCCCCTCCAATCAATGGGGGTATGTTCTATATCCTTATATTTCAGAAAGTTAGGCTCTGATTGATGTTTAATTTTAAAATGATTTGATACTTGAAGTGTTAATAAACCTTTTCTAATGTTTCCCAAGTAAACTAAGATTCTTAGTCGCAGGGGTCTAGAGGTTCTTCCGATGTATTGTAAGCCACAAGGGCACTCTAAGGCATATACTGTATGACAAAAGTAGATTTGCAATTGATGTATAGTATCTTTCTATAGTAAATATTTCACCCGTTTGGTTAGACTTAAGCTTTAATTTCTCTGTGTCCCTACAGTATGTATACATGCTTAGCTTGTTATGCATCCAAAAAAACCTTTTGGTTTATCCATCCATGTGGTAGTGTTTGTAGTTTTTCTTTTCAGGGTTGTGGGGGCCAATTTCCCCTTCAAATTTGGTGCTCTAATAAAAATAATATTTGGTCTTTCAGGCAAGTGATTCTTAAGTATAGGATCTTCTTAAAGAATATGCCAATGCTTCTCAATGAATTTTTTAAAATTCTTAGCTGCTTCTCTATTATACTCTGTAATAAATGACACGCCAAAGGTATTTTACTCAGTATTTTTAATACTAGTCAAATCACTTCTACTCAGTTTCTCAGTTTTCTTTATTGCAGTATTGCAATAGTGTTGGCCTTATAGTTACGTTCTTGACATTTTTTAATTAGCATCTTGGACTGTTCCTCGTATAGTTCATTTTCTGTACAGTTGCGCATAATACGACACAGCTGGCCATAGGGTATATTTTTGACCCAGTTGGGATCATGGCAGCTTGACTCCAATATAAAATTATTGGAGTCAACAGGTTTAAAGTATATTTTGGTCTTTAATTCTCCATTTTCAACATATAATATTAAATCGAGAAGTGCTAATCTTCGCCGTAAATTTCAGATTGTTAATGAATCTATGCCGGAAATAATCAGTCGTCCAGGTGGATGTTTGGTATTTTTATGTAACTTTGGCAGATAGTAAAATAATGTTAACCTTGGTTTGTCCTTACAGAGATATCGAAATTCATTTTCATTTAAAATACCTAAGGATTTCCCCTTTATTGGTCGCACTATGTTTTTTCAATTTTATTTTTCGTATACGCTGTGAACATTCCGCGCTCCCGTTCCGCACTCCCGTTCCGCGCTCCCGTTCCACGCTCCCGTTCCGCGCTCCCGTTCCGCGCTCCCGTTCCGCGCTCCCGTTCCTGTTCCGCGTTCCGTTCCGCGCTCCCGTTCCGCGCTCCCGTTCCGCGCTCCCGTTCTGTGCTCCAGTTCCTCGCTCCCGTTCCGCGCTCCCGTTCCATGCTCCCGTTCCTCGCTCCCGTTCTGTGCTCCCGTTCCTCGCTCCCGTTCCGCGCTCCCGTTCCGCGCTCCCGTTCCTCGCTCCCGTTCTTCGCTCCCGTTCCGCGCTCCCGTTCCTCGCTCCCGTTCCTCACTCCCATTCCGCACTCCTGTTCCTCTCTCCCATTCCGCGCTCCAGTTCCTCTCTCCCGTTCCTCGCTCCCGTTCCTCGCTCCCGTTCCGCGCTCCCGTTCCGCGCTCCCGTTCCGCGCTCCAGTTCCTCGCTCCCCTCACCTGGTTCTATTTAATTGAATAATTCGGACTTCAAGCAATGAGAACTGTTGATATATTTGATGTTGTGGATCCTGCCCAGGAGTCAGATCACATTAAGGGGATGGCGAGGGTTATCATAATGACAGACGTAGTGATGGGCGAATATGTCAAAGTTCAGCCCACAAACTTTGGTAAATCGGACAGAAATCCGCGGAGGTTTGTTTATACCGTCTTGTTATTGAAAAAACATGCGTAATCCTAAAACCGCGGCCATGCTGCGAGTGACGGCGTGTGTGGCTCTAACAAAATGCAGGGGATCTATGGGGCCGGCCATAATACGTGCTAGCGGGCGCGCGAGGAAGCGCGACGGAGCAGCAGATCTTTCAACAGACAAATGATTTTGTTTTTGTCGTGCGACGGCCGGGTCACGTGAGCGGGTCAGCCAATGAGAGCAAACCAGCCTCGTGATGTCACGGCCACGCCTCTCCATCACTGCGGATCTCAGGCCACAGATCGCTTGGCCAACAGGCCTTAGGGCTGGGACCCGCTGCGCCCGGCGGCATTGGCGGCCGCCTGAGCGTTCCCCACCAGCAGGGGAATCCTCCCGAGCCGGTCCCGGTCCCCCCTGGCTGCACAGCTCACTACACGCTGTGACGCGTCAGCCGCTAGGGGATTCAAGAGAATTGTAATCCCAAGCGGCGACGCGTCACGTGGTGTGGCTGTGAGCCAAAGAGGAGGGGAGGCTTTGGGGAGTGGGGAGGAGTGTGGAGGGAAAGCAGTGTGTGTGTGTGCCTGAGTGCCTGCCTCTGTGTGTGTGTGTGTGTATGAGTGCCTGCCTGCGTGCGTGCGTGCGTGCGTGTGTGTGTGTATGAGTGCGTGTGTGTGTGTTGCTTTTGATTACCTTCCATCAGCAGCTCCAGCCCGAGCCCGTGGAGGGAGGGGGGGGGGGGGGAGAGTAGCGGGTCCCTCCGCTCAAGCCACGCCGCCCCTCCCGCTCAAGCCTCCCACTCCCGCCCACCTCCCGCTCCGGCTCCCGCTCAATACAGACCGCATATCGCGGTCTGTGTCTGTCAGCGCCCCGCCTGTCTGCAGTGCGGGCGCGCTGACTGAGGGGGTGGGGCCTTAGCCTCAGGTTTGATTTTGGGGAGACAGGAAGAGAGAGAGACACCGGGCATACCTAGGGAATATGTAAATCAGGGTATGCAAATTATATTTAAATTACTTCAATAAGCACATAAGTCATTTGGGACTCATGTAAAATAGACCTCTCTCCAGCTAAAACCATACTTCAGGGTCTGGATGGAAGTTTTTGTAAGTGACCCTTTGTGACCTAAAACTGAATTAATTGCATGCTTATTTTTTTTAGTTTGCTGAGGCAAACTTTTTAGGACGAATCCATAAAAAGACAAACTTGAGAAGAAACGCCTTTTTCATGGTGGGTTTAAACTTCGGAGAAACATTTGCTCTATCTCTACTGAGACTGAGACTTTGGCGCCAGACTACACACAGTCATTTTTTTAAAAACAGAACATCTCAATCCATCCCTTTCTCATCATATAAATGAATCTGTATTTAGTCTAAAATCTTTGCTAAATGGGTAACGCGTCCTGTAATACTCAGCACCACTGCTTATGGCAGCGGACTATTGGTTTGCTTTATAATCAGTTTAAGTTACAGATGGGTATCAGAACGGCACAGGTACATTATATAACATTTCTAGCTACAAATCCGAATGTGCCACTAGATACTGTGACATTAAATGCAGATTAAAGCAGAAAAACAGAAATGAAGTCATACAACACAAACACTTACTGATTTTAACGAGTTTAAAAATCTTATTTTTTTTAATTAATTTTATTTTACTGGCATCAGCTGTTCCAATGGCAACTTATGTGATCTTAACCAGCGTGAATGACAGTGGCCATTTTAAACCCCCCCACCCAGGTCAGGCAAACTTCTGGGAAATGATATCTCCAGAATTCAAGGACAGAATTTATAAAATGTGGGATTACTATGAACAGCAGAAAAATGGACTTTACAATGGCCAAAGAGACCAGAGATGTATTTCTATGGTGAGTAGAGTTGATTTCTGGCTGCATTAACACAGCACGTTTTTGTCTTATCTCAGGTGTGTCCCCTTCACCATGTACACCACCTCCGGGAGGCAGTGTGAGAACCTCTCCATGAACCTGAACGCTTTCTTCGGGATATTATTCGGAGCTCTGGCCTTCCTCTTCCTTCTCATGTTGGGCATTGGACTCGCTGTCTACTTCTGTCACAAGAAGAAAGGTTTGCTAAAGATCAAGGGAAGGTGTGTGACACAGATGTGTCTGGGGCTTATATTTGCTTGGTATATTCTAGTAGACCCTTCTGAAAAAAGGAATTCCCTTTTCCTTTCCATATACTGTATGTGCAAGGGGTTTATATAGGTATGCATATTTGTACATATAGAAGCAATCAAGTACACAGAGCTTTGAGACATGGAATGCCAGACACAGTACAGGGAAAAAAGACACAAGATAAGACCCTATGACTTCATGCCCAGAAGAAAGATGCAACTGTTCCTCAACATAGCTCTTAAGAGATACCTAAAACCCAAATATCGTTAATGTTGTTTCTCTCCAGACCAGGCATTTGTCAGGTAACCACCTATCTGTTTGTTTTCCAGGTACGTATAAAAGTGCCTGACGTTAAAATCTGAACAACGGCCCAAACAAGACACAAAGTTTCTCAATGAAGTTTTAGCCGGATTTCTAAAACTGAGACGTCAATCGTGCTAAAATGCAGCACAGCCGGACTGCCTAATGGGTGAAGGGGTAACATGCCATTTTCACCAATTCATTTGCCATTCTATTATTACGGGAGCTGCCTTCATATTTAGGAAAGGGACCGGGCCTTTCTGTAAAAGATAAAAGGGAGCGATGGATTAAGGACCAGACGGTGACCACGCTGTGCATTCTGTCCTTGGGAGGAATGTTGGTTTTTACCATGGGACCAAATCCCACCGTTTACCAAGGAGACTTTATAATTTGTTACCATGTTTATTTCTACTTCTTCCCAATCCCCCAGACAGGAGCTTTCACATGCTGTGTGAGGTAACGCCAGCTCAGGCCTGGGAGCTACACGTATGTAACAAGACTGAAGGACAATGACGGGTAGATGTGCTAACATTGATACAGCCAGTATCATGTACATTATGTCTCTAACCCTGACTCCTCCTTCTTTGATGTTGCCCCTCCCCCTATCACTTACTTACGTGAGTGGGGCGCAGATCCACACAACGCACCTTAATACCGCCATGAAAAAGATACAGATCTGTGAATGCCTCAACAATATTCTACATAATGTCCAGTCTGGGGACATGATAAAAAGACCGTAATATCCAGATTTGCACAATACATGATGTATCTCTGCTTGCCTATTGTTAATAATGAAGAATATATTTTTTATCAAATATCAAATTTGTATTAATTTATCATGAACTATGAAATGCTGCACATATTATATAATGTATCCGAGCTTTGGGATAAGATTTTGTGATCGTAAAAATGTTGATGGGATTTTTTGTCTTATTTATGTTTTTGGCAATTTTCATAAACATATTTTCAATCCTTTTTTAAAATCCATTGTTTCTATATTTTATTAGTTAGGTGGTTAAATCACTTACCAGTGAAATGTTTCTGACCCTGGCGTCCTTCAGGTTGTGGCCTGAGTGGTCATAGTTTCTCCTATCGGATTCTCTCGGGTGTCAGTGAGTCTCCCAGGGCTCCCAGATTTTGTAATGACTTGTAGTCTTGCGTTTGAGAAACGCCGTCAGACGTTCCATAAGCATTACGTCGTCTATTCTTCTCTTAACCGCCTGAATGGAGGGGGGAGAGATCTTTTTCCAGGAGAATGCCACAGCACACCTAGCCGCGGTAAGGATGGAGGAGATTAATTTTCCTACCGGGCGGTCAATTTCCTCTATTGGCCTGCCCAGGAGGAAGGTCAGTGGATCTAGGGCTAATGTGAGGCTAGTTACCTCTTGGATTAAAGTTTGGATAGAAAGCCAAATTTTTGGGATTTTTGGGCATGACCACCAAATGTGGGCCATGTCTCCTCTCTGTCCACAGCCTCTCCAACATAAATCTGAGGCCAGGGGGTAGATTTGCTTCAAAAAGATGCAGTTTTGTGGTTCTGATGAATCCAAAATGCAACTGTTCTGGGTCTTCAAGTCCTGAACTGCTTACAGTATTCTTACTTCTGGTATTTGTTGTCCGCTCCCTGACTCACTTGTGCAGGTAATTATAATGCTGCTAGCCCCTTGTATTTTTTTTCGTCAACAAGAGCAGACATTACTAATGTGTAATAATTCCCAGTTACGTCTTCTATTACAACAGAACCTTAACGCAGTAATTCAAGCTGCCGTTTAAAAACAAACAAAAAAAACAAACATTTCCCCCCTTTATTATGTGCATAAATACAATCCACACAAAGATAAGTAATTAGCTAAATTGCTAATCGATCCGTTCTCCTGTGATCGATCAGCGAAGGTTTGGCTCGGGGTTCACTAAATGGCTGTCAGTGCAGCAGAAGAGGACCAAAGATGCAAAGTTCTGTGGGGAACATCATGCGACCAGGCAGTCACTAGATACAATTGGTGCACTGCTAGAGAGAAGGCAGGGCTCAAAAAGGGGTGTGCCAGAGCCTTTTTCCGAGGAGGAAGGGGATGTGATGTTGTAAATGGTTGCTACAGTATAGAAACAAAAAATGCTTGTTTCATTATAATACATAAAAAATGTAATTCATAGTTGTTTAAAAAAAATGCTACAAGTATTTTCTCATAGTACAAAACTGATGAATGAAAAAAAAAAACACATGTAGTATAATATTGTTAGCTTTAAATTCCCGTTCCACTGAAAGTTTTATTCGGCTAGACTTAGATGAAAGAAGAACTTGTGCTGCCCTCTGGTGGCTGCCAGCTCAAAACGACAGATGTGGTGCCGATTCCGGTGAATACATAAAGTCAGGTCCGGCGCCTCCCCAGGTGCTGCAAGGAACTGCGTTTAAATTGTCATATTTACAATTAATATCCCAACAGATTCCATGTTATGTGAAACATATTTAACTGTTGATCTTAGTGATATAGCCAACAATATGTAGCTCAGAGCTGCAGAAATGGCGATGTCGATTTTGCACAGTTTCTATTTTGACTTCTCCAGGTGTTGCAAGGATAACATGAAAGCGACTTTATATTACGTACTAATCCTAATATCACTGCAGGCTCATCAAGGCAATTCTATACTTTCCAAAATAAAACAGTTTTCTATAACATTCAAATTTACCTGGATAATATTTAATAAAAACATAAGTAAAATGAGAAAAGGTTGCCTTTAAACGCTGTACATACGGAACATAATAACGCCCATTATGTGCATATAGATAAATCACAACGCTAAACTTCTTCATTAAAATGTAAAACAATATATATGAAAATATAAATGTAGATATTAATATAAACATATCAATGAATTGGCCACACACATTTTTCTTAAATATTTTATGTTCTTGTGGCGTAGAAAAGAGATAATGACTGAGAAAATGTCGATAGAATCTAAAACGTTATCTAACAATTGGTAAATTATATTTTTTAAACTTTTGATATATTTTTATAAAAGCCAAAATCACTGATTTTTTTTACACAATTATATTTTGCACAATTATGTTTATTTATTTATATTTGTATTGGTTTTTATGGTTAACTCTTCACATATTTCCAGCCACCCTATTTTATTCATTCATTCATTCTGAACAGTTTCAATTTCCCAAATATATATTTGTTTATATTAATGTCTGTAGTAATATATTAGTTTTTATTCTTTTTACATATTTCTGAAGAACTTTAGTTTTGTGATTTATCAATATACATATTGGGCGTAGCATGTTCAGCGATTAAATACACCCCTTTCTCCTTTTATTTGCACCATAAATGGATTCATGAGTTTTAGATCTATATATTTTTTATATAGTTACCAAATAGTTAAATCTTAATATATAAAATCGAAAAGTTAGTGCTGTCTGCGGTGAATGTGATTGGTCCTCTGGCCAATCAGATTGGTGAGTCTGTCGTCACCCAACTGCCACTCTCTTCCCCCTCGGCCACAAACACACACACAAACACACTCTCTCTCTCTCTCTCTCTCCTCTCCCCCCCCCCATCAAACTCATCCTCACGGGCGCCCTGCACCGGCTCCCGGACGGAGGCGAAGCGCGGCGCGGCCCTCCTGCCCCAGCCGCCAACGCTCACTTCCCTCCCCGGCGCTCACTTCCCTCCCTCCCCGGCGCTCACTTCCCTCCCTCTCCGGCACTCACTTCCCTCAGGCAGCCTCCGGAAGGACCACCTTCCCCACCCCCCGCACCCTCCTATACCGCTCCCCGGTGTCTCCCTCGCCTATACCGCTCACCTCTCTCTCTCCCTCTCCCTTTGTTCCTCTCACTCCAAAGCCAGCTCTGCATGTTCGCAAAGGCACATCCCCATCCCTGGCGAATCTGAGGCTCCGGTTGAAAGTGCGTCACTAGGAGATGGGGGTCTTATTTTTTGGCGCCTTTTTGTGTGCTGAGGTGATCACGAAAATGGCGCCAGAGTGGGAAAGATGGCGGAGCACGCGTGGCTGGGGGGTGACATGCGTAAGCTCGCTCCCCGACGCTCTCCCACTTCCCCCCACCCCCCAGAGCACGCTCTCTACGGCTCACTCCCCACAACAACACGCCGCTACCCCGGCTCAACATCCCCGAGGAGCAGGAGGAGGGCGGCAGGGAGTTGCGGCCGCGCAATAGCTCCTTTGTGCCACTGGGAGTCAGCGGAAGCCACGAGGGGGGAGAGAACCAGTGGCAGCCCGAGGAGCGCAGCATGCTGCCAGGTGAGGAAATGCAGGGGGAGGAATCCATGCCTTTGACGCCCCCCTGCCTTTGACGCCCCCCCCTGCCTTTGATGCCCCCCTGCCTTTGACACCCCACCCCTGCCTTTGACGCCCCCCCTGCCTTTGACACCCCACCCCTGCCTTTGATGCCCCCCCCTGCCTTTGACACCCCACCCCTGCCTTTGACGCCCCCCTGCCTTTCACACCCCCCCTGCCATTCACGCCCCCCTGCCTTTCACGCCCCCGTGCCTTTCACGCCCCCCCCTGCCTTTCACGCCCCTCCTGCCTTTCACCCCCCTCCCCTGCCTTTCACCCCCCCCTGCCTTTCACACCCCCTCCCTGCCTTTCACACCCCCTCCCCTCCCTGCCTTTCACGCCCCCCGTCCCCTTCCTGCCTCCGGGCAACGCCGGGTATATCAGCTAGTATTGAATATAAATAGCAGCAGGGAATAGTTTCCTGCATACTGTTCATACCTAATAAGACCTAAGGGCAGACCTTGTGAAACGCGTTGAAGAGAAGCAGCAGAGGAGTGCAGCCACCCCAGGCGGTATCGTTATCAAGGCCGGAAACGAGCAGATAGAGCTGTTAATTCACGGACCAACGGAGAATAAATATAGTAGTGTGTGGCTGTCATGGAAGACAACTGTCAGTCTTCCTAGGCATCCTACTCCCAGCCACAGTTCCCTTGTCTGTCCATCGGGTGTGCTGCTGTTTCTGTCTGCTCTGGGGTTCCTCTGTCTGTCTCCTCTTGTTGGTCCTGTCCTCTGTCCTTATAGTTTAATGTTTCCTGTGCTTCCTTGCCTTTGTTTTGCTTTGTGTTCCCTGAACTTCTCTGCCACAGTCTGTTCCCTGTTCCTGTATTTATTCTTGTTAATAAAGGTCGTTGCCTGCAATTAGGCTTGTTCCCTGTCTGTTCCTTGCCCTGTCACTGCCATAGCCTCTGTCCCTGTTCCTGTGGATTCCCTGCTGCCAACCTCTGCCGACCACGATTCTTGCCGCTTGCTCTGGACCCCTGCTTGTGACCCCGACTGTGCTTATTGCCGCCTACCCTGGACCTCAGCTTGTGACCCCGGCTGTGCTTATTGCCGCCTACCCTGGACCTCAGCTTGTGACCCCGGCTGTGCTTATTGCCGCCTACCCTGGACCTCAGCTTGTGATCCGGCCACGCTTATTGCCGCCTGCCCTGGACCTCCGCTTGTGACCCCGACTGTGTTTATTGCCGCCTGCCCTGGACCTCCGCTTGTGACCCCGACCATGCTTATTGCCGCCTGCCCTGGACCTCCACTTGTGACCCCGAGTGTGCTTATTGCCACCTGCCCTGGACCTCTGCTTGTGACCCCGACCATGCTTATTGCCGCCTGCCCTGGACCCTTGCCTATGAACCTGATGCCTCCTCACCTGTCCCCTGCTGCTCTGGCCACTGAGGTCCTACCTGCACCAGAAGTCTTGACAACAAGTTACACAGCGATCACAGTGCAAGGCAGAGTACGGGGTTACATAACCAGGGGTTTATGCTGGCAAAAGCCAACAGGGGACATCACAGGCAATAAACGCAGTTACAACACACAAAAAACTGTGTAAAACACTTAAACTAGCCAGATTCAGCACTTACAAGGTTAACAGGGGTCCCCTATCTCTTTAAGTGGTGGGTGTGACAATACAGCTTACCCAGGGTGTCTAGACAAATCTAGCCTTGTCTGCAGCTACAAAGTCCACCGAACATTGCTGGATCATATTTCCCGGTAGTCTCTGATCGCCGAGACTGACCACATCCCACTGCCTGGAACTCTGAAGTGGCCTGGCATTTGTAGATTTCCCTCTCCCATTCTAAACCATGGTGAAACAGCGCTCAGCCAATCAGAGCGCGACAGGAAGGACAAACGGACCAATCACAGAAGAGGGGTGTGCGCTATAGGTCTTTTTGTTGATCGATCGTGATGTCACGTCGAGCAGGAGATACGGATTGGCCAAAGAGGTGTCTATGGTGGCCATTGCCAGACGAGAGGATCAGAGTTCCATGAGGGCAGATTAAATGGCGCAGTTTTGGCAGCAAAGAAAAAAATTCGGCTTTTGGTCTGAAATCAATGGTCCAACAGGAGGGCATGGATCTCAGGGGGAAAGGGCTCTCAGGCCTGGCCCCCTTTGTCCAGCAAGGTAGTACTACAGCCCCACATGTGTTAAAACACTAAATATATGGTATCCCTACTTTCAAATACAATAAAGTTTTACATTTCCCATCATTTGGGAAATACAATTACAGGCAATCCCAGTGCTTTACAATAACTCTTGGGACACGGGAAGTGACCCTGATGAAAGGGACAGCAGGACCAGGATTAACCTACTGCCTGTTTCGTCACAGAGGCCAACATCTGGACAAGACTGACGGCCAGGCAAGACCTTATCTGCCAGAGCTGTGACCTGACAGTATGCTTGAAAAGTGAGTTTTACTTCATTTAACCTTGTGTTTGGAATAAAGGATATTACACTCGTTGTTGTGTGCGCTCCTATCTTATAGAGGTGTTGAGCAATGGAGACATTCCAAGCCTGTTATGAAAATAAGATTTCACAGAATAAAAGACAAACACCCAATGCTGGTGTACGTGTTAATGTTTACATTCCAGACCTATCAACTTGCATGGATTTTCCGTGAGTTACCCGCATTTTTAGGTAACCTCTGGCGTCGTGATGATGTCATCAGTCTCCGTTATGGAGCTGTTTTAGTTTTTGTGTGTGATCAGTGCTATCAGCCACACAGTCTACATATGTATTACAAGTGATCTCTTCAAGATTAGGCACTATTGCCCAGTATTAATCCGGTCATCTCTGTGGTGTTACATTCAGTAAAGTCTGCGTTACATTTATGGTATACCCTCAATTCATCATACAGTAGTGCTTTACACCCACAGCAGTGGCGGTCCATTGGTGTGGATCTCTGCTGCACTATATGCTGTGGTATTCTATCAGGAGACTATACATATATGTATTACAGTAACATATTTATCATCTACACACAGCGAGATGTGGCTAAATGCTAAAATTATTTGATTAACTGGATGATACTCTAGCATTACCTCTGGTTTATACTGGACTACACATTAGTGTGTGTTCATAGTGTTAATCTTGTGAGTTGATATTTGATCCATTTGACTCTCCCCTATTGACTGTGTTCAACTGCTGATATTGGTGGTTACATCCACCCTGCCGATCTGCAGTGTCTATCTCCACCATCTCATTGCTAATTATGTACATGAGTGGTAATATATACATGAGGGATTGTCTATGTTTAATATCTTTTTATTACAATTACATGAACACTCGGTAATATATGTTTTAAGTATGTAGCCGTGCTGTAAAATGGTCTGCAGTTGTTTCTCCTGCTGGCAGTAAACCTGGTAAATTGCAGGGTTGCCAGCAGTAATCATGGAGGTTTGCCCTCACACCCTGGTGAGGTTCCCTATGTATGGATGGGAGTGGCTACATGCTCTGAGTCCACAGTTAGTGACATCAGAGATGTGCCTGTTTCCTGAGGTATATAAGGCACAGCACTGCCCAAAGTTAGTGTGTTGGAGGGAGAGCGGTGGAGAGAGTTGAAGGAATAAGTCTGTGTTGAGACTTGGGAAATGAAGGGCCCACTAGTGCAGTAACTAGTGGCCCGTTTCTATATCAAGCCTGACAAGGCCACACTGTGTCCAGGGACCTGGCACAGGGGTGATCTCCCTGCGGGGAGAGGGGATCCCACTCCATTGGGAGGGCGTACCTTTTCAAGGGACAGTACGACGAGATGTGCGGCTGAGCTACATGCTGCAAGGGGCAGTCTGTCCATACCATCATCAATAAAGATGCCCTGTTCAAAGACAACCCCACTGTGTGAGTGTGAAGTTACTCTCCAGTGGAAGTCACCACCAAGAAGAAGTTCCTCATCAGACCCATCTCCCTGCGGACGCAGAGATCCTGATGAGGTGGAGGCGCTGCACGTGATATAGGTAGGACTCACACACTACCTCAGCTGCCTGTCTGGATTGACAATCCCCGAACACCATCATGCGGGAGACTCAGGAGTCCTGTTGCCGACAGGTGCACCACCAGACACGACCATGCAGTGGCGGCTGGATAGACCACAGGGGCCAATATGAGATTGGGTGGGTCACACCAGAGGGAATACCCGTTACAAGTAAAAATAAAACCATAAAGGTTAAATTTTAATAGAGAGGTGTGCATTTAAGTGAATTTTTCTTGGGACACAATCACTTTGTGTCCCCCATTTTTCTGAACCTCTGGCGTCACGTAATAAATGTGTCTTCTCGTGGATTGGCAGGGCCGCTGACCGTTTTCCCCGGGCCCAGGACTCTTGTCTTGACATTAGGTTGTTGAGGAGCGGTGTGTGGGAGGGGATCTACAAGTTGTTGATTGGAGTGAGGGAGCAGCACAAGTTAGGGGGGAAGTAGAGAGAGAAAGGGGGGACTGCGTACCTGTCAGCCGTGAGGTAGAGGCCCACCCAGGTGGAAGTTGAGCCCTGCTTCTGGGTATGTGAGGTAAGAGAGGATGCCAGGCCACTCGCACACGGAGAGCCTGGTGAGGTCAGACAATGAGGACAGCACGCAGGTTTCACAACGTGTGAAGCGGCCAGGCCTGTCTGTCGTAGCAGCAGCAGTAGAATACATCTGATTGGCTAGCTTCATTGCCGTGTAAATCTCCATGGAAACGAAATGCTACTTAAGGCTGGACCTCTATTTCCTCGGTTGGCCTACCCCTGATGAAGTGCCGTTCATGAGCGAATCACGTAGGGCACCATGATGCAGTGATGTCATATGAGAAAGCGCATAGGAGCAGGGCTCGCTCTGTGTATCCGCGATACAAAACATTGAGATAGATAGAAGTGATTGTAGTTGAGTACTGCAAGGCTGAGGGAAATAACCACCAATATCTGCCAGGGAAAGCTTAGGCTACTAGTTACTTTAGTGCTGAATATTGTTCCTTTAGTCTTTAAGCAATTTTGAAAGGCTGATGGAAATTGCTGCTGCATTTGGTAAGGGGAAGCATTATCTTATCTCAGCGCTCATTGGGTTCTCCAGCCTCCACTGCACATCTGCACCCCTGAGTTATTAAGTGAGAGGTTATAATCCAACTACCTCAATCCTGCTAGCCACGTATGAATTGCTGACCCCCTGATACAGGGCCCACCCCCTGGAGCACCAGGCTGATTATCACCATGCCCCTATTCCTGCTGTTCTCTAGAAGCTGACACTGATAGGATGACCATAATAGCCGGACACCTACCAGTGAGTGAGGTATGTGTCTGTGACTTCAGAGACCAGTGAGTGAGGTATGTGTCTGTGACTTCAGAGACCAGTGAGTGAGGTATGTGTCTGTGACTTCAGAGACCAGTGAGTGAGGTATGTGTCTGTGACTTCAGAGACCAGTGAGTGAGGTATGTGTCTGTGACTTCAGAGACCAGTGAGTGAGGTATGTGTCTGTGACTTCAGAGACCAGTGAGTGAGGTATGTGTCTGTGACTTCAGAGACCAGTGAGTGAGGTATGTGTCTGTCACTTCAGAGACCAGTGAGTGAGGTATGTGTCTGTGACTTCAGAGACCAGTGAGTGAGGTATGTGTCTGTGACTTCAGAGACCAGTGAGTTATTGGCTCCATACCATTCTGTTCACTCCCAGTTTTTGCTGTCTTACTGGGCATAGAAAAGCACAGTATTTAGTGGGACATTAGACATACCCACCTACACGTCTGTTCTCAGTTACAGCGGCCACTACCCTATAGTGCTGCAACCTCTTCCTCTGTTTTGAACTTTTTGACTCCCTCTATTTTCACGTGTTACTCTTTACTGTTATTATTATGTGTTGCACCCTCAGTGCAATTCTTTGGGGGGGAATCTGTGACCTTAAAAGGTTTCCCTTGTCCCAGTTGGAGTTAGGGGGGAGATGGAGGAGAGAGGGGAGAGGGGGGGTGGGGAGTCTGTGTACCTGTCAGCCACGAGGTAGAGGCCCACCCAGGCGGGAGTTGGGCCCTACATCTGGGTTTGTGAGGGAGGAGAGGCTGCCAGGCCGCTCACGCACGGTGCACACAGATCCTGGCTCACTAGGTCAGACCCTCACATGGACACCGTGTGCAGGTCTCACAACATGTGAAGTGACCAGGCCAGTCCCTTGTGCCAGCAGCAGAGTACGCGCTAGGAAGGTAGCGTGTGTGACGTGGCAGAGAATGCACGTGGCAGATGGTGCACTGCAGTGCTCACCTGTCTCCTAGGTGCACCGCCTCCATGCTGCTGCAATTCATAGTGCCCTCATTATCACCCCCCACCCATGCTGCCCTTATGCCATAGTGCTGTAATGCCACTGAGGTGCAGCAGCATGATGGGGGAATGGTGCACTGCAACAGGTAGGGATCATTATGGCACTGAGAGAGGTGACTAAGCATGGGAGAGGTGAGAGGTGGGCAGGTGGGGCAGCATGGAGGTGGTGGTGGGGGGAGGAGAAGACGAGACAATAAGGCTTTGTTATGCCATGCTTCTCTCTCATACCCCCGCACTACGCTGTCTCCCTGACTTTTACATACAAATAACCTTTTCTTAACCTTGAGCCAGAGTAAATCCCCAGTTCCCAGACATGAGTTAGAAGTGGGTGTGATACCCGCATTTACTGTCAAATACTTCTCGGTCTTTGTCTTCCTCCATTCTGTTCCACCACATTTCAGATTCAGGTTTCAAATAGCAACAATTGCCCATACGTCAGACAGTGTGTTCAGCATAAATAGAGTATTCTCAAGAGCCTTTTGTGGTGTAAATCAGGCGTGCAGCAGAGGTTTGTGTGCAGGTTTTAGTTGTTTTAAGTAAGCAGAATGGAGAAGGCCAGCTTAAAGCAGCAACCCCACCCACCAAAATCAAGTCGTTGTGTTTACTTTATGTGAATCAGGATGTCCTCCGGAGAGGCCCGTGGAACTCCAAGACACAAAATGTGGAACTCCAAGACACAACCCCCATCCCCCCGTGGAAGTCCAAGACACAACCCCCCTCCCCCCATGTGGAAGTCCAAGACACAACCCCCCTCCGCCCCATGTGGAAGTCCAAGACACAACCCCCCTCCCCCCATGTGGAACTCCAAGACACAACCCCCCCCCCGTGGAACTCCAAGACACAACCCCCCCTCCCCCCGTGGAACTCCAAGACACAACCCCCCCTGTGGAACTCCAAGACACAACCCCCCCTGTGGAACTCCAAGACACAACCCCCCCCCCCCCACGTGGAACTCCAAGACACACACCCCTGTGGAACTCCAAGACACAACCCCCCCTCCCCACGTGGAACTCCAAGACAAAACCCCCCCTGTGGAACTCCAAGACACAATCCCCCCTCCCTCCCCCCGTGGAACTCCAAGACACAACCCCCCCCCGTGGAACTCCAAGACACAACCCCCCCCCCCGTGGAACTCCAAGACACAACCCCCCTCACCTCCCCCGTGGAACTCTAAGCCACAACCCCCCCACCCCCTCCCCTTCCCCAACTGTCAAGATATGACTTTTTTACTCTTGCCAGTAACTGCGAAGTAAAACACAGGTGACTGCTGAAGGGTCAACCAATCGGAAGCAGCCATGTCATCTCACGATGTTGTCGCAGCTTTCTATTGGTCACCAGTGAGGCTCACCCAAGTGGCCATATTGTTTCTCCTGGGCAGGTATTCTTTCAATCAATTTAAAATAAAATATCTCAGGTAACAGGGGGTCTCTTTAGCTTGGAGTCCCAGGGTCTAGCTCCAGGGAACCCCTTGTTTTAAATAAGGTGTGAGTGAGTGTGTGAGAGAGTGTGAGAGAGTGTGTGAGAGAGTGTGAGTGAGTGTGTGTGTGTGTGTGTGTAAAGAAACATAAATCAGTTGCTGTTTCAAGTTACACAATATCAGGAGACATTGATCCATCCTCTGACATGTGAATGAGGCAGAACATGGGGCAGGCAGTGGTGTGTGGGGGAAGGGGGCAGGCAGTGGTGTGGGGGGAGGGGGGGCAGGCAGTGGTGTGTGTGTGTGGGGGGGGGGGCAGGCAGTGGTGTGGGGGGAGGGGGGGGGCAGGCAGTGGTGTGTGTGTGTGGGGGGGGCAGGCAGTGGTGTGGGGGAAGGGGGGGTTAGTTCTTTCAGTTGGAAATGTGCTTCTTTAATGAGTATTGTTTCATATTAAATGCTCCAGGTGGCATAGAAAGGTGGTGCTGCTCTGCCTGACTTACATTTATTAAAGGTGCCGGTGAAACACTGTGTGACATATTGTGAAAGTGAGGTTTCTCTGATACCTTTTTAAGCAGATTACCGACCTTATTTATCTTTTTTCCAACCTGTTTTTATGTTAATTTGTATCTAAAACTTCCCCGAGACTGCAGTGCAGCGTTCACCTTCCTGCGCGTTATTCGCACTTCCTCCGCTCCACCAGGCAGCACAGAGCTGTTTCATATGGAGACATCAAAGGAGCACATCAGAAAAAACTATCTCTCATATAGTGTAAGGTTCTTTGAGGTCTACTCCTGTCACTAAGTGAGAGGGGCTTGGCTGTCGTATGAGGGGCTGGGCTTGTTTTTAGGAGTAAATACACAGTTTAAAAAAAAAATCAGTCAACAGGGAACAATCTAGAGAGGTTAAAAACCGGCGTCTTGCTGCCCAGTATGGTGAAGAAGTCATTCCAAAATAAAAAATACACACACAGGCGGAACTGCCGCTTTAAATATTAAGGTAACGCACTCTGTGCTGCGTATTACAAAGATTTATGTAACATAGGGATGGGGAGTGGCTGAAAAATATGTTTTTACATCCTGTAAGTAGTTCTGTCAATAGAACCGTTATGGTACAGTGCTATAGACACTAACAAAATAGTGGTACTGTGTACCCCATCGTGCATTTATTCCCAGTCTATAAACTGCTCCCCCCCCCCCCCAAAAGCATCTGTTTTGCCTTTGGGGTGAACCCTTCTGTATTCCATAAGAGAGAATATGGCCAGAGTTTTGAGTCCCCAAATAATCCCATGTAATAGAATAAGTGGAATATATTATTTGGGTTATTGGTGCAAGGAAACTGTCTTTCTCTCCATTACCCTCTCACCCCTTTTCTCTCTGTCACTTCTGCCCTCTCATTCCCTTTCCACTTTCTGTATCTCCCAGTGTGTGTATCCCCTCCGTCCCCCTGAGCCCCCCTGGAAAGTCTTCCCGCCCCCCCAGGCTGGGAAACACGTCCCTAATATCTCTATATTTCATGTCCTTTCTTTGGTTGATAAAGAGATAAGGTGAGAGAGCAGCAGCTGCACGGTGACATGTGAGCGGATTTATTCTTCCAGCTACTAAACACAAAACTGTGAAACAAATCATTTAAAAAGGACAGGACTTGGATGCCACTGATTCTGCCCAATTGCACAATAAGTTAACCCTTTCCCTGCCTGTAACACATGGCAGTGAAAGAGTTAACGTGTATATTAACCTAATGTAGACCAAGCTGATATCAAAACCAACGCCTGACATCTGAGAGCGGGGCAGCATGACAGAGCAAGAGAAGTGCTGTGCGTTCCCAGAACACTACCTGGTATCTCTACCCATCCCTTCAGAAGCCAGTGATATCATTATTGATGTAAGATATGAATCAGTTTGCACAATGCAAGAACAAAGCAGGATATTCCAGCTGGCAAGGTGCCCTTGTGCTGATCCGCACCTGACTGATCTGAATTCATCAAGGCTTTCAATGTTTCCATTGCTAA
>NC_134496.1:52430669-52431891 GCF_040206685.1 Ascaphus truei | reverse complement strand
TTTTTTCCATTCTGTATAAGCCACAATTCTCCACCAAGTCTGACTCGGTGTAAACTACTCGGATCTGGGTCAAATATAAGACCCTTGTTGGACAACATTGATTAGATTAGTGATTGTGATTAGTTAACAAGTGGAAACAAAAAAACAGAAGACTACAGAGAAGCCCTCCAAGAGAAAATCCCGTGAATGCACACCAAAATATAATAAAATATAACATTGAATGAAATTCTCGTAAAACATAAATCAGGCTAATTTAAAAGGTGGAAGATGGGAAATAATCTCTACACTTGGGAGAGAACAATCGTTGGAGAGATTGTATACAGATTATGCTTCAGTTATCAATTAGTAGCTAGTATAGGGTCTCGTCCAAATCATATCTGCTTAGCAGGGAGTACTGGCGCCATTATTGGGTAAGCGGTCATGGATATCACTAAAGATCAGACTATATATTGCCACCACAATAATGGATGAAATAGAGTCAATAAGAGTCTGATCAATTAAATGTACCCAGTGCTGAACCATTTGTAAAGATGATCAGGTATATATAGTAGTTATAAAATATACCATATAACAGTGCATAGAAGCTGGTAGCTAATTGTTCAAGACACAGCGTACTTCAGGTGGACCTGGGCTCAGTGGGATACAATACGCTGCGTGACCTTAATTACAGTAACAGTCCTAATACTGTCACTTTGGTAATATGTAGTTGTTGAAAACATACCAAGTGCATGCTATCTATCAGCTAATTAACCAACTTCAGCACACTACACATGGATTGACGTTAGTATGAGACGCCACCTTTTGAGACTGCAATAATTCAGCTTGAGGATACTCAAGAATAATCATGTGAGATATAATGATGTGCGTTCAGTGTAATTAAATATTGGTAACGGGGAAGTCTTTATGAACATAATTGGTGGTCCTGGTACTTCTGAGGAAGGTAATAACAGGGGCTCAGGATCAGTCAGTATATAAACCTCATATATGGGAGGTAGAGTCCTGCACTAACCACAGACCAATTACCCAAAACAGCGATATCTCCCCTTTAACAGTCATGGTGTTTACTGGTCTGGTTTGTAGCCCGCTACTTGCTAATCCCCGCAGTGCGTGACGAAATATACCCCACTTTACATCAGGAGATAAAACCGACCCATCTGCTGGATTCTAAGAAACGTCCCCGCGCGTTTCACTCTAATAACTGAACTTCGTCTGGGGTTAAAAA